>NC_059425.1:186539802-186748000 GCF_021028975.2 Sphaerodactylus townsendi
ACTGGATTAAAACGACTTTATAAGAAGTGGGAAAAAATGCAAATATTAATTATAACCACAGAGTTAGAATTATGCTTGGATCCTTAGTGATGTAGCTGGAGGTCACCTTTGTGTGTGTGTGGGGTTTTTTTCTCTTCTTTTTATTTAATGTTGGTATTGTGGGTGGAGGGTGTTATATCGGTATTTTAAAAAATCTTTCTATGTATGTATTATTTAGAGGTGTAAAATAAATAAAAATTCTTAGAAAAAGAAACAGGCTGTGGAAGATATGAAACTTACTGCCTCCAACCACCCAAACCATATCGCTTTTTCCCATGAGGGTAGTTTAACTACCCCAAGATATACCACCATTTGCTTTAGGGTAATGAATAAGTCCCTGAATATGAGTTGTTTCTCACAAATTTTTGCTAAAGCTACAGATGTGTGACACAACGTAGGGTGAGACGAATGGCATATAGCATTTTGTATGTGAAAAAAACCCATTCCCCAGCCCCACTGTATACTTCAGACAAGTTGGCATGCTTTTCAAAGATAAAGTTATATCATTTTGCCTGGTGACAGGATATCATTCATGGCCAGCATTAGCTATGGACAGATCTCTTGCAATGTTAATATAGCCCAGTGGGAATTGGTCTAAAATCAACCACTCATAATGGCATAAAGGAATCTCAGTCTAGAATGTAGCAGACTGCTATCATGTTTCTCCAGACCAACTCGGAAATATGGCGTAGCAGAAACTATTCATTATATATATATAGTTTGTTGAAAACAGAAAGTTTCCTTAAAATTGCCAAGATGGCTTTGGGAAGATTAATTATCCGTTGCGTTCCCTACAGTGGAAGATGAATGTTGAACCGACTTTCTGAAATTGACACTCTTAATGTGACAGTAATTAGCATCTGATCTTTGCCTAGGTTTGAAGGACACAGCAATGGCTTCATGCCAGCCTGAAGCAAGTATTAAAACATTGCAAAATAAACGATTTTTAGAAGCGGTAGAGCCTTATTTTTGCCAGTTCCAGGTTGGGGAATACCTAAAGATTTTGGGGGCGGAGCCTGAGGAGGGCAGGGTTTGTGGAGGGGAGGGGTCTCAGTGGGGCATAATGCCATAGAGTCCATCTTCGTAATCCTAACAAGTCCATATCAAAAGAAGATGCAGAAAATATGTTCCTAAGAAGTGACTGTTTCAACGACAAATGTGTATTTTTCGACGATGAAAGAACTTTAGACTGTCTATCTGTAGAAAACTGACACCAGGTTGATGTTTCTTCTGAACAGCTCCTTTCCTGGTTGGTGCCAGGGATGTAGGTATAGATTTTTTATGGGGGGGGGGTATGCTGGTATGCATACCCCTAGGGCATGGCCATGCCTCCCCAAGTCCCGCCCCTTGCCTAGCACTTATAAAAGCAGCTCTCCGAGGTCGGGGATGGCAGACTCCCCTGCCCTGCCCTGCCCTGCCCTGCCCTGCCCTGCCCTGCCCTGCCCTGCCCTGCCCTGCCCTGCCCTGCCCTGCCCTGCCCTGCCCTGCCCTGCCCTGCCCCTCTTCTCTGGGCAGAGGCATAGAGTGAAAATGGAGCCTGGTGCAAAATCTGAGTTTTGCGCCTCCCCCCCCCGGCAGCCGCTGTGATGCTGGAATCCACCCCCAAACAGCATCACTTTCAATGGTGTTTAAACTAGAGAGCCCAAATTCTACTTTTAAATCCACCTTAAAGGGAGAATCTGGGGCCCCTAGTTCAACAACATTGAAAGTGATGCTGTTTTGGGGTGGATTATCCCCCATCCTGAAACAGCAATATTAACAAATGTATTCTTTAAAGCTGCTTATGTATTGCAATCAGTTTGCTCAGGCCATTCTACTAAATTTGTGCAAACATATTTTTGTATTAGTAAATGTATACGTACCTCCACGTAGCTCCATATTGCAATAAAGTCAAGAGTGATTTACAATGGAACCAATTTTTCTAATATCTACTGTTTTGCAGAAAGAACGAAAGAATGAAAGAACAAAAGAACGAAAGAACGAAAATGCAGTTGTAGCTGATATTTTTAGGAAAAGCTTGATTCAACTGCAAGTCATTGTTTTATACACCAGCATACCTCAAAATCAATATTTTAAAGCTACCTTTCATGTGTTTGTACAAAAAAAAGTCTTTTCCCCTTTTAAATGAAAACAGTTTGCGGAATTGGACTTGCTGGCTTTTAAGACACTGGCTAAACGAAGGGAAAGGAGGTTAACAAAAAAGGTAACACACTCCAGAACATAGTTCAGTCTCTAATGGGGCCATGCACACATCTGTCAACAATGCTAGTGATGGAACTAAACTCCAACAGAATGACATCTGGCCTGGGCAGCTGTAGAGCGTTACCCATATGGAGAGAGATGTCAGTTCCTATTCTAGATTACTTTCTAGAAGAGGAGAAGGTGAAGGGTTCCTCTTGGTACCTGTTACAAAGCGATGCTGCCCACATGGTCATTACAGAAGCTGGCACTGGGAGGGATGTCACTCCAACCTGACTCTGGCTGGGTTCTCCATGGAATTAGCATATTGTCCTCTGGTTGACAGAGCAGGTCACAAAAACCTACCACTAAGAAAGTGTATTTAGTGCAAGGTCAGAAGACAAAAAAAAGGTATGATGTGCACATATAATGACCAAATGCATACACAAAATGCAAGGAGGCAAACCACATATTTGGAGCACACTGAAGAGAGGAAAAAAACAATGTAGATGGAAGAATAAGGTGGGTCCTGGGGCAACACCCTCAAACATGGCCGGAGCGAGGGGGAACTGTGCCCAGGGCATGCCTGCGTCCTCCACCCCTGCCATGCACCCACCCCCCCGGAAAATGCCCTTGGAACACCCCTGCCACATCCCAGCCATGCCCCTGCATAGGCAGGCACCCAGGGCATTGTGCCACACCCTGTCCCATTGGTGCTATGCCACTGCGCTCAAACATAGGTAAGACCTAAAATCCTCCAAAAAGGTAAATAAATCTTCAGGAAAACCAATTGATTTTTCTGAAGTGTGACTACTATCACAGAACTAGTCCACAGCATATTGTTTAAAATTACCTTTCTTCTCCCCTGAAGTGTAAATAGGTGGTTGGATTTACCTCTCATAGCAGTCATATTGGTCTTGACTATGCCTCCTGTGGTTGCCATTTTTGTGACCCACAACACTGTCACAATTCCAAAGATGCCAACAGGATAAAAAAAATGCTGGGAATACCTGCTTTATTATTTTAAAATGTGAGGAGCCTAAAAGAATAGAATTCCAACTTCAGTGAGGAATAGGAAAAGAATTTCAAGTTCAAATGTACTAATGTACTAATCAAACAACTCAAAAGAGACCTCCCCCTTTCTAAGTCCTTTGGGATGGTGTAATCCTGTTTAATGCTGTTGTAAGGCTGTGATCCTAAGAACATTTTCCTGAGAATAAGCCTCACTGAATAAAATGGAACATAATTCTGATTAGACCTGCTCATGCTTGTTGCCTAAACGTTCCGTAGAATGCAATGTGACTGTGCTTAGGTTAAAGAGACTTCCCTGGTTCAGAGTGACAGGAAGTGATCAGCTAAAATGGCTAAACAAAGGAAGAGACAAACAACCCAACAGGAAGGGCATTATCATATAGAAGCAGAAGAGGAGTTTGGATTGATACCCTCTTTTTCTATACCATAAGGAGTCTTGAAGCAGCTTCTTCTGCCCACAACAGTAGGGAGGTAATTGGGGCTGAGAGAGTCTGGAGTAGGCTTGGTCAATACTCTAGAAATTTGGTAAAATTCAGATTCGGATTTATTTGGGCATAAAATTATCTGTTTTCCCGAATAAGACAAATAACATATTCAGATATACCCGAATATTCGGATACACCTGAAAATTCGGGTCTGATTTTTTTGTATTTTTGGTGTTTTTTGCATTTGTGCCTGCAGGGGGTGTACTGTTAAAGCTAGTGGCACCAACATTTCAGGGTCTCATCCGGAGATTGTCCTAATGACGTCACCTGAGTTTGTAGAATTTTGGTTCAGGGAGGCCAAAGTTATGTATCCCCAAAAAGGATGCCCCATCCCCCATTGTTTTCAACAGGAGCTAACAGGAGATGGGGCTACCCCTTTGAGGGTCCATAACTTTGGACCCCCTGAACTAAACCTCACCAAATGTGGGTGGTATTATCGGGAGAGCTTCTGGAAGATATCTTGAAGCTTTGGTGCTTCTAGCTTTAAAAATGTGCACCCTACATACCCCTCCTCCAGAAATTCCCCATTAGCTACAGAGGAACCACTTCAGAGCACAGAATCTCCCAGCTCTTCAGCACATTCTATGATGGGAAAAATTAATTGGTTCATAGACTTCAGTGGGACTTGCTGTTATGCCCAGCTGGCTCTATGCTGGAGACTGAGTCCGCCACTCAGAATTACTATGCCACACCTTGACCGTTTCTGCATGAAGGCAGAAACGGCTGTCCACTGGCATAATTAATGCCAGTGGACACACAAGATCGTTTGCACGGTCTTGTGCAGGCACCGCTGAGGTTGCTGTGACCTGCAGAGGTGGCTCCACATGGAGCCGCCCGTGGATTGTTCCGTTCACCTACTTCTCCCTGTGCACCCTCTGTAGAGACTTGCCCACACTGCGCTCTGACTTCCGAGGTCAGAAGGCAGTGTGGGCGTGTCCCTACAAGTGTCCAGAGCTGCACAGGGCAGAGAGGTAGATGAACAGAAAACAGAGGGGCCAAAACCAGCGCCCTCACACCGGTGCCCTTTGCACCATGCTGGCGCAAAAATGCCGCTTTTGAAAAAACTCACCCAGGGAGCAAGTTTCAAAAGTGCAGTTTTCGTGCTGGTTTGGGTGGGGGGCTAGAATGGCACTGGTGAATGCAGCAGTGCCAGCTGTGCCAACAGCACCTCAGGGATGGTGTTTTTACCGTCCCTGCGGCGTTGTTTTTCGGCTGTGCAGAAACAGCCTATGCCTCTCATTTAATATCATTTAGCAAACAGACAGAATAATGGATACAATTGTCAATGAGCATTGAAATGCACAGGGAAAGAGAACCGTAACAGTTGTATCTTGCCGACTCAGTTTATGGAACATCACTCAGTAATAAAATGCTCTGCCACGCCTGTCGCCGTTGTGTTCTGTTCTTCCATTAGTAGCGGATAAACATGCAAAGATTTCCGAGGGCCAATTTTCAACACTTACTTGCTTTTAGTTTCAGGATCCCCTGCAGCCGTTGGCCCCTGGGCTGTACTACTGGCACTGAAAAGTATTGTTTTCTTTAGCTTCCCTTTTAGAAGTCTGGTTTTAAAATGAAAGTACACATGCTTTCCACGCTGAGGAAAAGCTTTCCAGAGGCCGAGCGGAAACAATCCCCCCCCCTTTACAGCATACTGTGACCAGATGGGATTCTGGGAGTCAAAGTTCAAAAATCATCCAGCTGCCTCACAGTTTTTGATAACCGATCGTATTGTGGCGAGGATTTCCCCATCTTTGATTAGCCATGCGTCTAAAATCGGAGTATGTGTATTTTCCTCCACTTCATGGGTGATTTTTTTTTTTAAAAAAATAACCCCTTGGGTGCCCATTATTCGCTCGGGCACCAAAGCCGGCCATAAACTTTCGAATGGTTACCAGTCTGCCATCTGAATCGCTGTTACGTCACTCGCCTGAGCCCCACGGCTAAAATCCTATTCATGCACACTCGGAGCTTTGTCATGGAGACTGCGCCACTCAGCACCTGTGCAGTCAAATGGTGATTCATGTCTCTCAGGCTCTGGGACACTGTGGTAGCTGAAGCCCATATCAACAGTTTCCTCCCCTACTTTCCCTCTCTTCCCCCCCCCCCACTCTCTCCTCTGACTTGCTGGCTCTCACAAGAGATTAGGCGCACAGCTGTGCTAAAGTGCAGACTTTCATGGAGCAGGCTTGGATAAAGTGATCAGCTTGGCTAAGCCCTGCCATGTTAACCACAAAGCCTCGTGGCTTTAGGGGAGAGTGAGGCAGTGGGGGAAGCCATTGCTGGAAGCTGAAATCAACACAATGGAGATTTCTTTGAGCATTTTCTCTTTTTAAAGCTCCAAACAAGTTCTTGGCCTGGATGGCCGAGCTACCCTGAACTGGGCA
Organism: Sphaerodactylus townsendi; assembly: GCF_021028975.2. Lineage (NCBI taxonomy): Eukaryota > Metazoa > Chordata > Lepidosauria > Squamata > Sphaerodactylidae > Sphaerodactylus > Sphaerodactylus townsendi. Next base: position 186,545,921 of record NC_059425.1, read on the forward strand.
GGCCTCAGAAGCGAAACAGAGCTAGCCCTGCTTAGCTCTTGGAAGGAGAGACCACCAAGGAAGTCTAGGGTCAACAGAAAAGGACACCCAAAGCAAGCACTGAAATGGCACGTTCTCGCCCAAATCTGACAGGTGTCCCCCATCTTGGAAATCCAGCTCTCCAGCAGCCAGGTCTACCCGTTACTTTCAATTTGGGTATCCAGCTCCCTGGAGGGCTAGTTAACCCATGTTAAGAAAAAATTGGTAGACCTGGTCTCCATGGAGGCCACCAATTGCTCTACCAGTTACTTCTTAATGATGGGTAGACCAGCCCTCAAAGAGGCAGCGGCTTCCTGCTTTGCAAAGGGGTGGCCTGGGTGCCCTAGGTCAGTAACATCCGGGGCTCACACACTGGCTTGCCCTACTTTCAATACACCATGGCAGGGTTGCTGTGCAAATGCAAGCAGTGACAAACCACCTCTGTCCATCTCTTGCCTTGAAAAACCCATATGGGTAATCATAAGTCAGCTGTGACTGGACAGAATCTTCCACAACCACCAAGGACAGTTCAGCCCTGACCTGGATGGTCAAAGCTAACCTGATCCTGTCAGATCTTGGAAGCAAAACAGCAGCAGTGGCGTAGGAGGTTAAGAGCTCGTGTATCTAATCTGGAGGAACCGGGTTTGATTCCCAGCTCTGCCGCCTGAGCTGTGGAGGCTTATCTGGGGAATTCAGATTAGCCTGTACACTCCCACACACGCCAGCTGGGTGACCTTGGGCTAGTCACAGCTTCTCGGAGCTCTCTCAGCCCCACCCACCTCACAGGGTGTTTGTTGTGAGGGGGAAAGGGCAAGGAGATTGTAAGCCCCTTTGAGTCTCCTGCAGGAGAGAAAGGGGGGATATAAATCCAAACTCTTCCTCTTCTTCCTCTTCTAAGTACTTGGACGGGAGACCACCAAGGAAGTCTACGCAGAAGCCGCCACCTCTGAATGCCTCTTGCCTTGATATCCCCATAAGTCAGCTGTGAAAGCATTTTCCACACCCAGCAGAGAAATACTGGGTCTTAGTATAAAAGATAGGGTTGGATCCAACCGACTTTTCTGCCGGGAAAAAAGAGAGAACTACCTCTTTGGATCCCCAAAAAGGCTCTGCTGGTCAAAAACCATGCCACAATTTTTCTTGCCATCAAGTTGCAGCTGACTGACTTCTCTTCCACAGTGTATTTTTTTTAAAAAAACTTTTCTCCCCTGAAGTCTGGATAATTGGATTTAACTCTCCAAACATTTTAGTAACAGGTCCCCATGGTGGTGGGATTCAAACTGTGGCATAGCGCCAATGGGGCTGGGCAGGGTGCAACAGGGGCGTGGCCGGGCATTCTGGGGTGAGGCATTCCTGGGCGGGGCTGTGGCAAGGACGCAGCCGCTGCGCCGGTCCTTGGGTGGGAAACGAATGCACGCAGGCGCAGGCTGCCACGCATGCTGGTGCACCTCCTGCTAGACTGCTTCAAGTTCTGCGCGCTACTGCTGAGAGGAGGGGCGTCACTAAGGCCAAAATCATGTGGCAAAATCACCCATTAGTCACCCCCTCTCGGCACACACAAATAATTAGTAACCTACTCTCGGGAACCTGTGAGAACCTGCTGGATCCCACCTCTGTGTGTGATTATTGGGAGAGGATCCAACCAGTGGTTCCCACCCTCGGACGGCAAACGAGGGCAAACTTACTCACGACTAACCTCACTTGGCCACTCTCTGCCGGCTTATCTTTCAAACGTTGCTTCGCACCTGAACAGAACGCTTTCAAAGCAAAGTTTGCCAGCTGTATTTCGCTGCCCCATCGCACAGGTGTAAAAGGCACAAGGCAGCTTCAAAACTGGCCTCGTGTTTCGGTGAGTCAGAATAAAGACGTGCATTGAGGAAGCCAGGGAGACCCCCTGACATCTCATCAGGGCCTGACTCCCCCAAATGGATTAAGTCTGAAAAAAAAATCCAAAAATAGCTTCCACAGACGCATGAGGTGAGTCTCGGCCTCTGGTGAGTCATGCGTAGCCTTCAACTGGGGGGAAGAAAGAAGCCCTCTAATGAAAACTCCAGCCTTCAGCTCCGTCCCTTTTCATAGGTGGCTCCCATAATTCTCAAGCGACAAAAAAACACATTTCGATAGGCCCATGCCAAAACGGCCTGTTGAATAATTCGGCCTAGAACAGGAAGTGAGACCTTTGACCTTCGACGGTGTCCTTATTGCAGATCCATGCCTGTAATTCCCAGCAATTTAACAGGAGCTTTAGTTTGAAAAACAGAAAAGATTTCAGCTTTATTACTTTCATTCATCATCATTAACTCGTGCCATGTGGCGTAGAGGAAGGAATGACATATTTCTGCAATTAGATTCAGTATTTTGCATGAGAAAAAATGATCTGTTATGGCAAATATGGCTTTTTAAAATGAGAAGTAAGTCAAAAAGGAAGCAGAGGCTGTGGTACGGGCAGTGGAAACGAAGTCGATTAAAATCTATATTTTAAAAAATGAAACTCCTTTTTTAAAGTGGTGGCAAGATGGAGACTTATAGAGTATAACTACTGTGCATTTGGTTTGTGCTGCGCTGCGGGGTTGGGGGAAGGGTGGGAAGGTGGGGGGTGACACATATTGCATCTGTTCCCAAAGATAATTTTTGCACACGAATCTTAAAGCAGTTCTTGCTTTAACAGGAGGATTGGAGAGCATGTAAAAAAAACTACACCGACAATGTTCATCCGCATTAATAAAAGCCTCTTTCTTGCGTCCCGGATCTTCTGTGTAAATGACTGTGGGATGAATCCATCCCATCTCTTCCTAAAGAACCATCAAAGTTGGGGGGAGCTGCCTGAGGATAGAAGAAGGCTTCAAACGTGGTTTGAACAAAATCCTGCCACACCAGTGACTACTGAAACCTAGAGACGCAAAAAAGATGATACATGCTGCCTTTCAAGGAATCTTCTAGAGAGCTTGCAGCTACTCCCAGAGAAAATCACCTCCAATAGCCTGGTTGACCTCAACCAGGGCCAGGACTTTTTCCACCCTGGCCCAGCCTGGTGGAACACTCTGTCTACGGAGACCAGGGCCAGAGGTGGGATCCAGCAGGTTCTCACAGGTTCCCGAGAGTAGGTTACTAATTTTATGTGTGTGCCGAGAGGGGGTTACTAATGGGTGATTTTGCCACATGATTTTTGCCTTAGTTACGCCCCTCCTCTCAGCAGTAGCGCGCAGAACTTGAAGCAGTCTAGCAGGAGGTGCACCGGCGTGCGTGGCAGCCTGTGCCTGCATGCATTCGTTTCCCGCCCATGAACCGGCGCAGCGGCTGCGTCCTTGCCACAACCACACCCAGGAATGCCCCGCCCCCAGAATGCCTGACCACGCCCCTATCATGCCCCACCCAGCCCCATTGGTGCTACGCCAGTTTGAATCCCACCACCATGGGAACCTGTTACTAAACTTTTTGGATCCCACCACTGACCAGGGCCCTGCAGGTTCTAGGGAAGTTCCACAGGGCATGTAAGGCAGAGCTGTTCCACCAGGCACATGATTGAGGCAGCCATGGTACCATCTGGCCACTCCCTTCCCCTCCCCTCTCCTCCCCTCTCCCCCCTGCTCCCCTCTTTTCCCTCCTTTTGCCCCTTCCCCTCCTTCCTCTTCCTCTTCCCATCTCTTCTTTCCCTTTTCCTATCCTTTTCCTCCACTTGTTGGGGTACTGCTATGTTCCACACCCCTATAGGATTGTGCTCTTGGATCAGCTGAAGATTGAATTTTTGGTATATTTTTTTAGTTTTTAGATGTCTTATTTATATGTATTTTAAATGTTTGTTTGTAAGCCACCCTGAGCCCGAAAGAGGAGGGGTGGTCCATTAAGTCTAATAAATTAAATTAAAATGGACTTAACTTCTGAGTTTCCCTGGAAATGACATCATGCTGTCCCTCCCTCCTGGTCTCTCACTGGTTGTCAGGCTGGGCCCAGCGACTCTGCTTCACATTTGGTCCGTAGAGTGTCCCTCCTACTCTTGAAGCAACCTCCTTTAACAAGAAAGCGGGTTACTTGCTGAACTTAGTGAAAAAGTTTTGATCAGGCATAAGTAATCTTTTAACCCAATCATGTACATCAGATCTTTAGCCAGGGGAAACTGAGCATGAGGCACGCGTGTGCCCTGTGCCCCTGCAATATCCGCGTACCTCCCCCACACTGGCACACACCCAGTACATCATGCACCCCCGATTTCCTTGGTGCTACGCCACTGATGTACATTTTGTGGTGAAACTTGGAATGCACAATTTGGGGGCCAAGAGGAATCTCAGGATCCAAGCTCTCTTCCTTTTCTGCTACAGGTTTACTGAGACTGGGAAATTAAGTTTTTTTCTGATCCTAAAACATCTATTGATTTACTCAAATTTTGCCTTTCTCTGTAAACCCAAACTGGCCGATATTGGGCGTTTCCCCCACTTACCTTTGCTGCACGCTACTCTCAGCGCGCGGCATCTCTGGCGCGTGCCCGGGTGTCCCCACGACCCCGCGCTCTGCGTGGGGTCATCAGAAGGCGCCGTTTCAAGGGGCCTTTCCCCACTTACCTTAAGCCCCATGCTACTCTCCTCAAGTAGCGCGGGGTCCCCTGGCACTCCCCACGACAGGGGCTGCGACATGTGCGAACTTCCCTGTTTTTCTGACATTCTGATTGGCTGTAGCTGTGGGGCGAGGAGAGCAGGTGGCGAGGTGGGAAAAATTAATCGGTCCATCTCCTGCAGTTTGCATGGGAACAGGATTGGCCTGGGCTTTTTAAAAAAGAACCTCCAATTTTATCGTTTCCTGGAAGCCGCGGGATAAGGGAAATCTTGCGTGGCAGGGCCGATTTAGGCCCGGAAGCCATGTGGAAGTCATGGCCGAACTGGGATGTTTCACCTCCTTATCCCAGGATATATTGGCTGTGCGGAAAACGCCTGCATGTAGTATTTTGAGGGCCATTAGTGGACATTTTAATGAACATGACCTTTGCTCTGTTTTAGAGGTCTTTCTTTTTCTTATGTTTATCAAGCCCGGAATGCCAGCGCTCTTCAGAATCAAATAATAAATTTACATCCATAAATTCTGTACTGTCCTAATAAATCTTCCCTGGGGCAGATCATTTGTACCAGAATCTCAGCAGGAGTTTTCTCCCCAAGCAACGGACCATCTTGCCCACTTCCTGTATAGTCCTGCAGATGTTGCTGTGATTTTGCCCTCTTAATAACATTTCTGTTCCTCTTCTTGCTATGTTCCTCCCCCCACCCCCATTTCTTTTTTTTCTTTCAGCTTGTTCAATTACATGTGCTCATTCATCTCCCATTAGTTCCTGTTCAGTGGAGGATATTTCGCTGAGCTCTTTCTACAGTTTTCATAATATCCTTATCCACAATCTGGATTCTTGCTGATAACAAAGGGGTCCATCCCCTTCTCAATTCTCAGTATTCATTTTCTCGGAGACAAATTACACGCAGACTCTATAGTGGAAGTATGAAAAATTGGTTGGATTTTTTTTAAAAAACCCTTAATACAATTGTACATGGGTTTGTGTAAAAAAAATCTAGATTTGTGCATTCGGCTTATAACATAAGCCCGGTCATTTATCAGAAGTTGCCCAATTATTTCTTACATTGTCGATATAATTCTCATTGTTTTATCTGTCTGACTGCGGTCATCCTTTCAGTGGATTTGCCAGCTCATTACTGCTCATGACAAAATGACCCTTTTATCTAACTAAAGTTTCTTTTAAAAAAAACTGTATAGAAAGAGAATTTAACCAAGGACAGCTTTCAAGAGAATAGCACAGGTTGGATCCTGTTAAAAACATCTGGGCTTATTACCAGATGCGTAGCTGTCAGGGGGCAGGATGAGACATCTTGTACTGGGCACGTGCCGGTGCGGGGACATGGAGGGGGCGTGGCAGGGCCGTGGCAGGGGCTATGCCAGGGGCGCAAAGCACACACACTGCATATTACCGAAGAAACAGAAATGAAAGGAGAGAGATGTGGTGTACTGATACTATTACTTTAAGGACAACTCCCAGAGAGTCTCTAGAAGGGAAAGGCTCGGGTCCCATGACCATTACTGGAGGGGGGAGTTGGAGTCACTAAAGCCTGGTTGTGGTCTAAGGTTGCCTGATCTGGGTTGGGAAATACCTGGACATTTTGGGGGTGGAGCCTGAGGAAAGCAGGGTTTGGGTAGGGGGGGATTCAATGGGGTATAATGCCCTAAAACCACCATCCTCAGCAGCCATTTTCTCTCAGTGAACTAATCTCAGAGACAGAGGTGTAGCTGGGCCAAACTGTGCCTGGTGCGCAGTCTATATTTTCTCCCCCCCCCCATGCCTCCTCTTCCCCCTTCCCACACTTACCTTAGTTCCTTTCCTTTTCCTAGAACTTTTTTCAGGCTGAAAAAAACAGCCTATTCGCAGTTCAGGCTTGAAAATGGCCTGATGGGAACTGTACTTCCCAGGAGACTTTGTGAGCCCCAAAGGTCTCCTGGGAACTGTAGTTCCTCAGACCGTTTTTAGCCTGTACTGTGAACAGGCCTTTTTTTCAGCCTGAAAAAGTTATAGGAAAAGGAAAGGAACTAAGGTAATTGTGTTAAGGAGGTGGGGGTGGGCACCATGGAGGGGTGCTATGGGGGAGGGGCCTGGGGTGATTTTCTGCACCCCCAGGCATGTGCTCAGTGCACAGTGCACCCCCCTGCCCCCTTGTAGCTCTGTCACTACCTAGAGATTAGTTGTAATAGCGGGAGATCACCAGCCACTACTTGGAGACCTATGATGTGGTTTACTCTATTAGTTGGCCATTTGAGATGGGTGGTGGCCTCTATGCCTTGCTTGTTTGGCCCTTGAGAATAACTGCTGTTGGGGTTTTTTTGGGAGGTGAGTTAGATTTCAACATTTGATGACATTGGACTATACCATACAGCCTTCCCTCCCTTGATTTGTTATGGAGTCTGCTTATTTGTTTTGGTAAAACTCTCATCCAACACCACATTTCTAACGAATCCATTTTTTTCCTGTCACCTTTCTTCATTGTCCAACTTGCACATCCATTCATAGTAACGGGGAATAATATGTCCCTACTCGGCCTCTGCGCTCGGCAGAGGCCAATTTGCTGGAGATCCCTGGCCCCTCGATGACGCGGCTGGCCTCTACTCGAGCCAGGGCCTTTACGGCTCTGGCACCGGCCTGGTGGAACACTTTACCACCAGCTATCCGGGCCCTGCGGGATCTTGGAGAATTCCGCAGGGCCTGTAAAACCGAATTGTTTCACCGGGCCTTCGGAGAGTCCAGCCGCTGATGGTGCCCATGCCCATGCCCATGCCCTCGCCCCCCTCTGTTCATAAGGGTCCTTAACACCATTGAGACCCATTGTTTTTCGCTGAGGGAGACTGTTTTTGGATTTATATGTGGAGCGGTGGGCTACCATTTCAGAATGTAACTGTTTTTAAATTGTTATTGTATAATGTTTTTATATTGTTCACCGCCCTGAGCCCTGCTGAGATAGGGCAGTATATTAAATATAATAATAATAATAATAATAATAATAATAATAATAATAATAATAATAATAATAATAATAAAAACAATAATAATAATAATAATAATAATAATAATAATAATTCTTAGGCCTCTGGGTGAGGCTCGAATTGTAATGAAGGCCAACAACCAGCTAAAGATCTGGCAGCTGTGAAATCTACAATAATAATAATAATCAATACTCCTGACCTCACGATTGTGGGAAAAAAGAGTGTGGATAGTCGATGCTGCAATTCCTGGTGACAGCAGAATTGATGAGAAGCAACTGGAAAAACTTACACGATACAAGGGTTTAAGGATTGAACTACAAAGACTCTGGCACAAACCAGTAAAGGTGGTCCCAGTGGTGATCGGCACACTGGGTGCAGTGCCTAAAGACCTTGGACGGCACTTAAAAACAATCAGCGCTGACAAAATCACCATACGTCAGCTGCAAAAGGCCACCCTACTCGGCTCTGCACGCATTATTCGTCGATACATCACACAGTCCTAGATGCTTGGGAAGTGTCCAACGTGTGATGTAATACAAAATCCAGCATATTGATCTTGTTTGCTGTGTATAACTGTTTTTGTATCAATAATAATAATAATAATAATAATAATAATAATAATAATAATAATAATAATAAAGACCTCTGAAGACCTAGTGGACTTTGGAGCAAGGGTGTACTGCCCATGGGGACATGGGAAGGGCACCAGGACTGATCGGGTCCTTGCACCCAACCTCTCCTGCAGCATAGTGGCCCAGCTGGAGCCTGGGGGCTCCCTGTATGCTGGGGTGCTGCTTGCTGGTTGAGTTGTGTCCTGCAACTGCAGGCCAGCTCCTGCCCTCCTCAGGGAGGCTGGGGAGGGCAGGAGCTGGCCTGCTGCCATGGTGCCCACCTGGGCCACCCACCACCAAGCCCTGCCCTCCCTGCAGGCCAGTTCCTGCCCTCCCCAGGGAGTGCAGGGCTTGGTGGTGGCGGGCAGCTCAGGTGGGCACCGCGGTGGCAGGCTGGCTCCTGCTCCCCCCCCGACAGGGAGGAAGGAGCTGGCCTGGCGCTGCAGCACCTGCCTGAGCTGCCTGCCTGAGCCACCCACCTGAGCTTCCCACCACTGAGCTGTACCTTCTCTGGTCTCCCTGAAGGCCGGCTCCTGAACTCCCCAGGGAGCCCGGGAAGGGCAGTGCTTGGCGGCGGTGGGAGGCGGTTCACGTGGGCACCATGGTGGCAGGCCGGCTCCTGCCCTCCCTGCCCTCCTGCTAGATGCCGTAAGTGGGGCACGGGGGGCGTGGGGAGCTGGAGGTGGGGGTGGGGGGTGGGGAGCAGGGCAGGGGGGCACAGGGAGTCTGTCATGCCCTGGGCACCATATTTGCCAGGTACGCCTCTGCTTTGGAGGAGACGGATGTGCAAAACTGAATGCTGGGCTCAGCTAAGCTAAGCATAGCGTTTAGCTCTACTGCTTAGAATTTTTTGGTAACAGGTTTAAGAGAACTGAAAAAAAATTTTTTTTTATAAAACCAGGGGGAAAACCCACACCAATATGGTGGCTTGACTTTTAAAAAACATTTCCAGGCCTTTTAAACCAAAACCTGACAATACCAAAAAACAACAACAAAAATTTTAAATGGTCACACACTCCTAGGGAAGACCATAGTATGAATCACCTTCTTTACAACATTTCCATATATTGTATTCCATGTATTGTAGTTCTAGAATGCATGATGCAGGTGTAACCCCCCTGCTCAGAATGGGTTGACCCAGAAAGGGGTGGAGACTCAAAGCAGGAGAAGGCTGCAGAGCTCATGTAGTTTGGAGGAGACAAGGCTACCAGACTCGGACCTTGATTTGTATAAGCCTTTAACACCTTTCTAGTTGTTGGGAACTAGTGGGAAGGTAGTTGTTTGTTTTTGCTATGTTGTAAATGTTGGAGTTTACTGTTTCAGGGTTCTTGTGGTTGTAATGGGTGAGAGTTCTCCTGGAAACCTTCATCATGTTGAATCCTGTTCATCAAGCCCTTGGAGTCTTCAGGAACCAACCCACTTGCAAAGAAGAATTGGACTTGGCAATATCAGTAGACTGTAACTAGAAGGACTTGAAAATGCAACTTAACAGGACTGCAATGTGTTAAATGTTAAAAGTGCTATTTGTTAAGAAAGTAAACCATTTTGTTTTAAATTTAGTTTCTTTGCAACTCCTTCCAAGTACTGCCCCACAGAACTCACAAGCTGAGGTTACACAGGCGTGATCATTTTTTTAAAAATCTCCTTGTTCACCAGGAACATTTTTTAAAAATCACAAGACTTGGGTATGGATATGGACACATGCAGGAGTTTGAAATGACGGCAGGGCCAATACACTCGTGTTGAATTTTAGCTGTTGAGAGGTTTTTCTTTTTTAAGTGCCTCATCAATTTCCCACATTTCTGATTTTATGCTAATGCATCAAACTGACTGGGAAGGAAGCGTTCGTGCCACCGAGGGCTAAGTGGCTATCAATTGTGCCAAAGTCATATCTTTGAGCTGAAGGCAACGTCCTCCTTGTTTTCTAATTGAATGTGATAAAGAATATACCGTGAATTGCAGTGGTAGTTATGAAGGTGAGTTCAAGGTGAAGTTTTATATGTTATGACTGCCGGTGGGGTGTCATTTTGGAACAGGCCTCAGTAGACCCTAGTGACAGCTATGGGGTGAGGGGAGGGAAAGCTGTGAGGCAACCGCCCACTGGTCTGAAGACTGTCCAGTCCCCCCCCCACTCTGGCCTCACCAATGGGGTCTTTAAACCTCAATTGCGTATATGCAGAAAAGTGGGGGGGGGACACACACACACATAAGCATAAACATTTTATTGTCACTGCATGCACAATGAAATTTACAGCAGCATTCCTCGATGCACACAATTTCAGACTCATACCCCATCTTCACTTTCCCCTTCCTCCACCCATCCCTACACAGCCCCAAACACATCAACACGAAGCCACGGAGTTCAGCATAGCCACAGCTCTAGAGTAGAAGCTGTCTCTAAGCCTTGTCGAAGGCTTTCACGTCGAATCGCTTTGCTGTGTGAAGGATATGGCGTGTTCTGGCATTCTCTCCTGGCGTTAGCCTGCATCTGTGGCTGGCATCTTCACTCTGAAGATGCCAGCCACAGATGCAGGCGAAACGTCAGGAGAGAATGCTGCTAGAACACGGCCATACAGCCCGGAAACCACACAGCACCCAAATGTCTCTAAGCCTCTTTGTCCTAGTGTGTAAGCAGTGTGTTTTCAAGAGGTCTCTTATTTGGAAAACTGCTGGACCAAGACTTTATTTATTCGTATGGTAAATAGAGATCACTTTTTTCCAAGATATTTGACTGGATTTGCAGGTCACAGATGGGAGACAAAAGACAAAGGCTTGTTTAACAGGAAATAAAGTATTTAACAGGTAAGTACTTGTGGCTTCGATATAGAAAATGAAACTGGCTCTCCAGTTTCAAAAGTCAACAGTGAAGGGAAGAATTGATTCCCCTTCCTCTGGATAGGATATCCCAGCAGGGTTCAAGGATGCTCTTTTTTCTCTGAGAGCACCTTTCTGCAGAACCTAGCTACACCGCTTAGGAATGACAGGTTCTTAACAGGATGGTTATTTGTACCGCTAAAATAAGCTTTCTTCCCTAAGCCCATGTCAGACTTGGGTCGTTTCCCCACTTACCTCGACCCAAGGTTGCTGCGCGCTACTCCCAGCGCGAGTCATTTCTAGTGCGCTCCCGGGCTTTCCCATGACCCTGTCCTCTGCTTGGGGTCATCAAAAGGCACCGTTTCCAGGAGCGCCAGGAATGACGCACGCTGAAGGGGCGCGACAGCGGCAGTGTTGGGGCGGCTGCGTTGTCGCCGCCCCTGTAGTGGGGAGTGCCGGGGGACCCCATGCTACTTGGGGAGAGTAGCGCGCAGCAGCAGGTAAGTGGGGAAACGACCTCTATCTGGAGCCACCAAAATCCCTGAGGAGGAAAAAACCCTTTCTGCCCTCCTTTCTTTAAACTGAATTGATAATCACCTGGCTGGGCATGAGGTCAGAATCCCAAGGATTGGGTCAGAGCCCAGGAGAGGTGGGACTTTTGAAGATGATTGTCACCTCCAGCTTAGCACGAAGCACACGGGTTGACCGGACCATCTTTCAGATGGACCGACCTCACAGGGTTGTTGAGAAAGTTAAAACAGGGGGAAAAAAAATGGGAGTTCCATGCATGTGAGCTTGCCAAACTGCAGGTAGGATCTGGAGAGATCCCAGAATTGCAACCGGTCTCCAGGTGGCAGAGATCAGTTCGCATTGAGAAAATGGTGTAGTGTTTAAGAGCAGTGAACTCTAATCTGGTAAACCACACAGGGTATAAATGGAGCAAATAAATAAATATTAGATGGCTCAGCATTTGTAAGGTTGTGACTATAGGCCAGTGATGGCGAACCTTTTCGAGACCGAGTGCCCAAACTGCCACCCAAAGCCCACTTATTGATCGCCAAGTGCCCACGCGGCAATTGAACCCGAATACTGAGGTTTCAGGTTAGAAAAAACGGTTGGCTCCGAGGCGTGCGTTACTCGGGAGTAAGCTTGGTGGTAGTTGTTGGCTTTGCTTTGAAGCAACCGTGCAACACTTCCACGACCCTAGGAGGGTTTACTCAGAAGCAAGCCTTTTGGAGCCCATGGTCCAATGTCAGAAGCCATGAGCTGATTCATCCTTTGCGATTTAAAAGACCTGGCCACTTTCTTGAAAACATCACACAGAAATCCACTTGAAGAAATGAAGAGAATTACAAAGGACCTCATCATGTAATACGCGCAGAAAAGATTAGCGAAAGTACAAAAGGATCTGGGAAAGATACACAAGGTATTGTACCAGTGTCAAAAAGAGGGTGGCTCAGATGAACAGAAGAGGAACTCAAATAATTAAATTAGACCTTTGAGAACATCCTTAGAGGCTTCATTTCCTCCCCCCCCCCCGCCCCACAAGAAATTACAGCTAGACCATACTGGATACCAAAGTGAAAGTTAAATTATAATCTCCCACTCTGGTTATGATGTCGTTTTCAGAAATGATAATTATAGAGCTGATTTAACAGGGATTTTCTAAACCACGATGCATCCCCAGAAGGGCAATTTTGCATGTTAGAGGCAATTATCGTAGGACTCAATGGAATCGTCTTCTCTCCTTCCTTCTTTTGGCTGGCCCTTTGCCACATTTACATGGGTGTGCACTTGTAACCCCCATGCTCAGAATGGGTTGACCCAGAAAGGGGTGGAGACCCAAAGCAGGAGAAGGCTGCAGACCTCATGTAGTTGGAGGAGACAAGGCTACCAGACTCGGACCTTGGTTGTATAAGCCCTTAACACCTTGTTAAGGTAAACTGCAATATTGTTGGGAACTACTGGGAAGGTAGTTGTTTATTTTTGCTATGTTGTAAATGTTGGAGTTTATTGTTTCAGGGTTTCTTTTTGTGGTTGTAATGGGTGAGAGTTCTCCTGGAAACCTTCACCATGTGGAATCCTGTTCACCAAGCCCTTGGAGTCTTCAGGAGCCAACCCACTTGCAAAGAAGAATTGGACTTGGCATTACAAGACTGTAACTAGAAGGACTTGAAAATGCAACCTGAACAGGACCTTCAAATGTGATGTTAAATGTTGACGTTATATGTTATGTGTTAAGAAAGTAAACCATTTTGTTTTTTTAAAAATTGTTGTTGCAAACTCATTCCAGGTTCTGCTCCACAGAACCCACAAGCTGAGGTTACACATGCACCACAATTCTTTCCCTGTTGCTTTCCAGGCAGGCCAGCTCATTCTTGCCATCAAGTTTTCCATTTCTGTCAGGCCATGGGTGTGAGGTAACCTCCAACGTCACTACATGACTTTCAGCAACAATCCAGAAGTGACAATGAGTAGCATTAGGTATCACCGGAAACTATAGAGTTTGTGGCAATTCCTAGAGCTACCCATTGTAATTCGTTAGTTGTACTTGTAAGTAATGTACCAGCTCAGAGCATCCTGATGACTTTTAAAGATATTTTCATCCTGGTGGCAGGTGGATATAATCAGTGTAAAAAAAGGGAATCAATCTCATATTTATTTGGCACTATATTCTAATGTGGAAGCATACAATTTTCTTGACCTGTGCGCCTCAACTGACTGTAGTAAAATCTTTCTCTGAGACAGAGGCCCTTTCCACACGGGCGGAATAGAGTGCCCCAGGGACGGCAAAAACGCTGTCCCTGGGAATGTGTTCGCACAGGAGGCGCTGCTGCTACCCCGTCTTGGCTGCCCCGGAGCGGCATGAAGCCGTCGCTTTAAATCTCACTCATTGAGCGAGGTTTTTGAAAAGCGGTGTCTTCCCGTCGGCGTGGTGCGAACCCCACCGCTGGGAAGACACCGCTTTTCCACTCCCCTCCCCTCTTCTTCCAGCATCACTCTGGAGGGCTGGAGGGACACGCCCATGCTGCCCTCTGACCCCTGGAGGTCAGAGGGTAGCGTGGGTGTGTCCCTCCAGAGCAACGCTGGAAGAAGAGGGGAGGGGAGGGGACCGAAGGAGAGGCAGCTCTGTGTGGAGCTGCCTCTCTGGCTGGGGAGAAAGTTGGGGCTGCTCTCACGCTACAGTGTGAACAGTCCCCGAGCCTCCACCGGCATAATTTCAGCAGCTGTGCAGAAACAGCCAGAGTGTACTCATATTTCTAACACTGACTGTGTCTCAGAAATAAATTTTATTTTCATTTCCAAAGCACTACTGCAAGGACAAGCAATAAAAATCGATAATGATTTAAACTTTTAAACGTTGTATATATTAAAATAGAATTCTCAATATTCAGTGAAAGTGACCTAACCATAGTTGCTGGATACTTACCCAAACAAAAAGTTATGTCTCTTATAGAAAACCTGAAAATGTTATGGCCCGTTAATTTCAGCTCTCATGGTCAAACGAGATATTGCAAAGAATGAGACGGGGCAACTTGTGCATAGAATAGCAACATTTATTTAATTTACAGAATTTATAACCTGCTTGTCCGCTTTCACAACGGTTGCCAAGATGGCTAACAAGTAAAACCACAAAAGATAAAAATCACATTTTAAAACCATTTAAATCAAGTCCCACCAAATACACACAATGAGAACAGATTAAAAACAGAATTAAATGCATATAAATGTCAATTAATATGTTGGTTGGAAAAGAGGGATCATTGAAAAATGCCAAATGAAACCAAAAAATGGTCTTCTCCTACAAGTGAAAGGTGGCAACAGACAAATGAATTTGGGGATTAAGTTACAGAGCTTTTTTTTCCTGTATAATAAATTTTATTAAATTTTTGAATAGTGCATTTACAATCAACAATCTATATGGTTACATTGGTAAAAATACATAATAAAGCAAAACGAATCAAGTAAACCATAATAAACATGGGCTATCATAAAAAGCTAATAGCGGTCTCCTTGACCTATCTATTAACCTTTATCTTGGGTGTATATCTATCCTTGAGTATTCTCTTTCCAAAATCTTAATAAGTAGACTTCTTCACCTAAAGTCAGTCAAAGAAAATTTGATGGAAAAAGAAAGAAATTACATACTGATAAGTGAGCTAACGTTATAGTTGATACATTCTAGTCTTATTTACATTTAAGTAACTATTTACATCTTCATCCTTTGCTATAACAAATCTTATCCATTGCTATAACAAATCATATCTATGTGCTACCTTGTCCCTCATTAAAGCATATTATAAAATAGTTTTCAATAATAAAGTTACAGAGCTTTTGTGACATGCCCCAAAAGACCCTCGGTTGGGTTGCGAACTCCCCCACCTCAGAATTATGACACTGGCAATTTCCACCTGAATGAAAATGCCTGCAAAATGTTTTCAACCTTCTTACCTCCTTTGTTCGCATTCACCCCCTCGAAACAATTCCTGGCCACCATTTTGTACCTGTTCCACTTTTAAAAATTTCTTTGTGGATCTGATGCTTTGATGCTTCAAAGCCTCGTGCCGCAGTTCTTCATGGATCGTGCACTCGAAGCTCCAAAGCTATCACCCTCCAAATTAAAAACAAAACCTGATGAAAATGAACCTTAGAACCTCAGAACTTTAAGCCAATACATGGACTCTGAAGTATTGATCAGCAGCATTTATTGAAGAAATAGACAAGCATCGTACTTGGCGAAAGCCAGTTCTAACAAAGCTGGTATTTTCAGTCCCGTTTATCCCCCCCAGAAACCCCCCCTCCCTGATTCCCGAGAATTCCCAAGAGCAATCTCTGAAGCTGAGACTGCCCCCAGGTCAGCAGCAGATAGTGGAGGAGTCACCTGGCTTCCTGCCCCACAACAAGATAACGGATGTAACTCTTTTCTCACCGCCCTTGCTCTCCCCCAGCAGCGCGAAGCCGCTGTTTCCCAACCTCACTCCCTGAGTGAGGTTTTCCGGAAACAGCGGCTTCCAACCGCTGCCATGCGAACAGCAGCAGCTGGAAGGCGCCATGTCCCCCGCATCATCCCTGAAAGCTTACCTCGTCTCCTGGCTTCCGGCTCATCGCAGAGCCCAGGGGACACGCCCCCCTGGCCTGCGACTCTAGAGCCGTCGCTCCAGCCTGTGGGGGTGCGTCCCCTGGCCTTTGCGATGAGCCGGAAGCCATAGGACGAGGTAAGCTTTCAACCCTAACATCCGCATGGATACTACGCCGATACATTACAACTTCCTAGGCCTCTGGGTGAGGCTCGAATTGTAATGAAGGCCAACAACCAGCTAAACATCTGGCAGCTGTGAAATCTACAACTAATCATCATCATCATCATCATCATCATCATCATCATCATCATCATCATCATCATCATTACCATCATCATCATCATCTGGGCTTTCCTGTCTGTATATATTATGTTTGTACACTTTCGACATTCCTCCCAGATAACTTATTTTGTCTAATTTTATTTGGTGTACTTCTTTTGATGTCTAATAAAGGGTATTGTACTGTAATGATAAAAGATAACTGCTTGTCAACTCTGAGTTTGGAGATGTCTCGAAATTTGAAGGTAGAACATGGGAGGGTGGAGTTTAGGGAGGGGAGGGACCTCACTAGTGTATAATGCCACATCGTCCATCTTCCCAAGCAGTCATTTGATCCAGGAGAAGTGGGATTGTAAACCCCTTTGAGATTGTAAACCCCTTTGAGTCTCCTACAGGAGAGAAAAGGGGGATATAAATCCAACCTCCTCCTCCTCCTCCTCCTCCTCCTCCTCCTCCTCCTCCTCCTCCTCCTCCTCCTCTTCTTCTTCTTCTTCTTCTTCTTCTTCTTCTTCTTCTTCTTCTTCTTCTTCTTCTTCTTCTTCTTCTTCTTCTTCTTCTTCTAACATGGCTCTCCTGGGAAGGTTGTATAGATATGTGTTCCAGCAGCATTCTCTCCTGATGTTTCGTCTGCATCTGTGGCTGGCATCTTCAGAGGATCTGATGCCAGCCACAGATGCAGGCAAAACGTCAGGAGAGAATGCTGCTAGAACACGGCCATACAGCCCGGAAACAACACAGCACCCCAGTGATTCCGGCCGTGAACGCCTTCGACGATACATTGTATAGATACTCAGCAAAGTGTAGGCCAATGGGTCTCTTGGGCTGGTACCCTAAAATAATTCATGTTAGCCATTTCCTTTCTTCCACTGACATCCCAAGCATGGCTTTTTTTTTCAAAAAAAATCATGCCTTGATTAGTTTGCCCCATTGTTCATTGTTTGCCTGTGTACTGAACACACAGGATTTTTAATTGACTATCTGAAATGAATTACTGGCAGCGATTTGGCTACATTATATTCAGTCCTGTAATCAAACAAATTTTGCTGTCAAACAAAAAAGATCAATGTTATTGTTAATTGTCCTGCCTGATGAATTAAACAGAGTATTATTCACCCCTTCTAATTAAACTATCAAGGAAAACATACATAGTCCTTCAAGAATGGGCCACTCTTTTTATTCACAGCTGCTGGCAAACACTGTACATTTGATTTGTGATTAAGATACAAAGAAAGAACAATTATAGTCAGATTAATTAAACAAACAAAAAGGATCTGGGGACCAAGGGTGAAGGGGGGGAAAAAACTGAGGGCATTTCATTCAAGTGCCTGGGAAAAAGAATAGGATTTTCCTATACATGCCAAATACCTTGCTGAATTAAACAAAAAAGTGGAACCGTTTCTGAGAAGCCCAAATAAACTTTAAAACATAGTCCTTCGAGCAATTTCAAGCAAAGATCTTGGCTTTATATTATCTATTTCTGCAGCTGAGCGAAGATTCCAGCATGGGTACCAAAACATGGAACAAACACTCATAATTAAATTTGAGCGCTGGACCACTCCGTTCATCTTTTTTGCATTAAACCCTCCCCCCCCCTCCAATCAGTTTTTATATGAAGATTTTGTATTTTGGAATGAACACGTATTAGGTCATTGGAGAAAATGTTTAATGTACATTTTAGAAGTTTGCTCTTGAGGTGACAAAAGAGAAAATGCTGGATTCTAACAAACACACACGCAATTTGCTGTGAACTGCAGGAGGCATATATTCCTGAGATCCACATGAATATTTAATTTTGCTACTTGGAGATCTGATTGTCTCAATAGCTGAGGATCACATTTAGTTTTTCTATGTCATGACTAACTGCAGGGCCACCAAGAAGGTAGCACATGGGACCCAAACTTTGATGAAGTGTCCTTGGGAGATATAAACAATGTACCTGTTGCTGTCAAGCATCTTCCAAGTATAAGAATAAGAGTTTGGATTTATACCCAGAGGTGGGATCCAGCCGGTTCTCACTGGTTCCCGAGAGTGGGTTACTAATTATTTGTGTGTGCTGAGAGGGGGTTACTAATTGGGTCCGCTTTTCCGTCTCCACGCCCTCGCCTCCCCCTCTCTTTTTCTTCCCCCTCTTCCCTTTCCCTCCCTCGGTTTCCCCCACCCAAGGGATGTAGGTAAGGGGGGGTTCTCGGGTACCCTACCCCCCCATTGCATGTCTGGCGGGGTGGGCGCAAGCCAGCCAGAGCCCAGAAAAGAAAGTCTCACCTCTCTGCTTTTGTTTCCGGGCTCCAGCTGACTCCAGGTCGGGGGCGGGCAGCTGACTCGGGCAGACATTTGCACTCAGTCCTACTTCAGTTATTGTAATACAATTGTAAACAGTTTTTGGTTTCTTTGAATCTAGAGGCAGGATGAAAAGGAACTGCACCTGGGGTGTGTGTGCCCTGCGTTTTTGCCACAGCCCCACCCAGGAATGCCCTGCCCCTGGAATGCCCGGCCACACCCCTGTCATGCTCCGCCCAGCCCCATTGGCGCTATGCCACTGTTTGAATCCCACCACCATGGGAACCTGTTACTAAAATTTTTGGATCCCACCACTGTTTATACCCTACCTTTCTCTCCTGTATGGAAACTCCTTTCCCTTCCTCTCATAACAAAAGGCTCCCTGAGAGGTAGACGGAGTTGAGAGAGTTCTGAGAGAACTGTGTTTGGCCCAAGGTCACCCAGCAGGAATGCAGGAGTGGGGAAATAAATCTGGCTCACCAGATATGAGTCCACCGCTCATGTGGAGGAGTAGGGAATCAAACCCGGTTCTCCAGATTACAGTTTACCTGCTCTTAACCTGTCATGGGGATTGTATCTAGGTGATTGAGATGCATTCCTACCTCATTGTAACTGCTTAACACTACAAATCAAATGCTTAACACTACAAATACATATATATATATGTAACCAGCCTGCTATATGTAACCACTGCCATCTGGTGCATTCTTTCCTTGATCTTTATGGCTTCAAATGCTTTGTAGATAACTAGGCTCCCCCTGACCCCCAGATCCCATGAGAAATGGAGCGGTATCCACTATCTCATGAGGGAAGGAAGCCAAGTGGCTGTCTCTTACTATTTGCTGCCGCCGACCTTGGGGACTGTTTTTCACAATATTCTTGGGAGTTCGGGAGGGGGGGACTTGCTGTGGATAAAGGGGGTGGCAAAAGCCAGTTTCCCAGAACTGGCTTTGCCAAGCTTTGGTGCTCTGATGCTTCTCAATAAACACTACTGATCAACTATACAGAGTCTGTTTATTGGCTTATGGTTCGAGACTTAACATAACCACTATGCCACACTGGCTCACACATGAGAGAGACCAGAGGATATCTTTGTCTTAGGTTCCAGGAGACCTTGGGGCTCACAAGGTCTCCTGGGAAGTATAGTTCCTCAGGCAGTTTTTAGCCTGAACTGTGAAGAGGCCGCTTTTTTCAGCCTGAAAAAGTACTAGAAAAAGAAAAAGAACTAAGGTAAGTGTGGGAAGGGGGGCAGGGGTTGCAGTGGGGGGGGGGGTACCGTGGGGGGGGCGGGCATGGCAGGGTGGAAAAAACACACTGCGCACCGGGAGCAGTTTGGCCCAGCTAAGTCTCTGGCTGAACTTATTTAAATTCTTTTGAGCTCTGTTGGGATTCCTCCAAAATTTTACATGATTTTGTTCAAGTTTCACAGAGGCAGGATTTCCATGGCTGAGGCATGTAGGTGTGTCAAAAATACACTACTGGGGACATAGCACATATACCATTCTATCCTGTTTGACCAATTCATGGCTTTGACCAATTCATGACTCTTCTACCAGAGAAAGATAACTCATAGTGCCCCACACTACATTATCTTAGCGATTTTCAGCTCTGTTCAGTGGGTGTGTTTTTTAATCCTCCTCGCTGAGTCTGTTTCCTCTAATGGCTGAAGAAATGGAACATTACCCCATTTAACAGTGTGGGTCATATTAATCACTGAAAAATTCTTTTAATGTCTTAGAAGTAACTGTCAAACTGGACATACTGAATCTATTTAAACTAAAGCATGCCATTTTTTATCTACAGTGATCTTTAATTCACATAAAAGGGTCAAGAAAATGTGATTAAGTGACAGTTTTAAAATGTACTATAATATTAAATAGCTTGATTAAGTGACAACTATAAAATGTAATACAATATTAAGTATCTGGCTATGTCCCAAAAGAACTTTAAAGTATTTTAAATGGTTTGGGGAATTTTCTAACCCATTAGGAGTTGCCAAAGGGTATATTTTTCATAAATAAAAACATGGGAATCCAGAAATGTTTTAACCGAAGTCTCCATACCACAGCTGCAAAAGAATAGATTCTAGGTGGTGAGGGGTGTGAGGAATGTGTTCTCTAATGTAAAATGCAACCTCTCCTTCTTTATCTGCAGATGAAATAAAATCTAAGCATGAGTTAACATAAAAATATAAGAAGGGCCCTGTTGGATGAGATTAGGAGTTGAACTGTTCCAGCATCCAGAGTTGCACAGTAGCCAGACAGTTTCTCTGGAGATCCAACGGGCCATAGAGGTGGAGTTCTTTCTTTGATATTGCCTCCTGGCACTGGAAATCAGAAGTTTATTGCCTGTAAATGTGGAGATTCTCTTTAGTCACCACAACTGTTAACCACTGACAGATCTCTCTTCCATGGATCTGTCTAATCCCCCTTGAAAGAAGAAGAAGAGTTTGGATTTATACCCCCCCCCCCTTTCTCTTCTGCAGGAGACTCAAAGGGGCTGACAATCTCCTTGCCCTTCCCCCCTCACAACAAACACCCTGTGAGATAGGTGGGGCTGAGAGAGCTCCGAGAAGCTGTGACTAGCCCAAGGTCACCCAGCTGGCGTGTGTGGGAGTGCACAGGCTAATCTGAATTCCCCAGATAAGCCTCCACAGCTCAGGCGGCAGAGCTGGGAATCAAACCCGGTTCCTCTAGATTAGATACACGAGCTCTTAACCTCCCACGCCACTGATGCTCCATCTATGCCTGTAGCCATAATTACATCCTCTGGCAGTGAATTCCACATTTTAATCATTCACATTTCTTCTGCTGTCCTTCCCCTTATTGACTATAAGTAGAGATGTGTTGTCAAAGCCTTTCACGGCCGGATTTCACTGGTTGTGGTGGGTTTTCCGGGCTGTGTGGCCGTGGTCTGGTGGATCTTGTTCCTAACGTCCCTGTGGGATCTTAATCAGTTCTGAAGGGCTTTCAAAATGGACGTGTTCTGCCAGGTCTTTGGTTGAGGTAGTCTTGGGTCTGTTCCATCTCAGCGGCCTCCCAATTTTGTCCCCCCTCCTCCCCTGCCTGCTAGTTAGAGGCCCCTTCCGTACACGCAAAATAATGCGTTTCCAAACCACTTTCACAACTGTTCGCAAGTGGATTTTGCTATTCTGCACAGCTTCAAAGAGCACTGAAAGCAGTTTGAAAGTTCATTATTCTGCATGTGCGGAATGAGTCAGAGATTGATCGGATCTATGATGGGACGAGGGATGATGATGAATGTTTAGGTTGTACAGCGGTCCTTTATGGATACCCTTGGTTTGTTGCCATCAAAGGTACTAATGAATTGTATTGTATTTCATGTTTAAATATTGCAGTTATGACAATCTAATCCTGTGAATTGGTATTGATGTATTGATGTATTTTAAGCTTTAGGTATTGCATGGATTAGTTGTATTTATTGTTAGTACTGCTGTTTAGGGGGTTAGAAGTTGTACAGCTTGTAATTTAAGTCGCCATCTGAAATGAGGCTATTTAGTCGTATGTATTTATTATTGTTATCATGTGTTTTGCTGTATTGCTAGTATGTATTTTTGCTGGGTTTTGAGCCGCCCTGAGCCCTTCAGGGATAGGGCAAGGTACAAATATAATTGGAATGAAAGAAAAATGAAAAAATATTCTTAAATTAGGATGTGATGGCGAACCTTTGGCACTCCAGATGTAATGGACTGCAATTCCCATCAGCCCCTGCCAGAATGGCCAATGGGCCATGCTGGCAGGGGCTGATGGGAATTGTAGTCCATTACATCTGGAGTGCCAAAGGTTCGCCACCACGGAGTTAGGTGTTTGAGCTGCCCTGAGCTCAGACTTAACTGGAAAAGGACATTTAATTTTAATACATTTAATAAAATAAATGTATAATTATAATTATTGATGATGATGATGATGATGATGATGATGATGATGATGATGATGATGATGATGATAATAATAATAATAATAATAATAATAATAATAATTCAATTTAATAGACCGCCCTACCCCCGAAGGGCTCAGGGCGGTTCACAAAACAATCAAACATTTAAATACATCAGATAGTTTCAATTAAAACAATAAATAAATTAAACATTAAAACACTAGCAACAGTGATCTTCCACAATTAAAATAAGTAGATGGTGTCCGGCATTAACCCCCCAGGAGGGGACTGGCCGATATTCAGTCAGCAGATGACATATGGAGCTGTAAAGAGCAACAAAGAATTTAATAAAAATAAAGAAAGCTCTGTGGGACAGAAAGGTGCCCTTTTCACTACCATAATATTGAAAGCCCCATGTGCAATTGGGGTGTCATTGAAATTACTGGCTTGCATCCAATGAAGAATGCAGATTCCATTGGTGCTCCTCCTTCCTATATTCTATTTGGCCCTGTGGAAAGAGAATCTGCAGGACCCGTGAGGACCCCTTGCAGATTGAAGGGGGCTATAATGAGGAACTGGAATTGCCCTTCCTCCTTTCTCTGTTAGCATTTGGAGAGAAGCTGTGGCTCAGTGGAATATTCTGAGTATTCTGAATTTTGCATACAGAGGGTTCCGGGCTCAATCCCTGACGTTTCCAGTTAGTGGCTCAGGTCCTGAGTGATGTGAAAGACCACAGGCTGAGGTACCTCCAAGAAATACTGCTGATCAGTGCGGAGTATATTAACTTTGATCTATTTATTTATTTATTTATTTATTTATTTATTTATTTATTTTATTAGACTTAATAGACCGCCCAACCCCCGAAGGGCTCTGGGTGGTGTACAATGAGACATAAAACAAATACAATATAAGGTCTCATAAATACAATATAACGATAAAACATTAAAATTCATTAAAATACATTATAGCAGCAATTCCAAAAATTACAAATAAAAATACATGCCCAGAGGCATGCACAGGTGGCGCCCAACCCAAAGGCCAGGAGGATTGATGATCCACTGGGGATAAGTGTTACTGAATATAATCAAGTTGCCCAGTCTTAGAAGCATGATATTTCAAGAAGTAAACATCAAGCAAGTATATTGCAAAAAAGGTTAAACTTACATTTCTTGAGGTCGATTCAGTTAACATCCATGCTGTGGTTGAAAGGAGAGAGAGAAACCCTCCCTTGGGGGGATGTCAAGTCACAGCTGATTTATGGCGACACCCTATGGTTTTCAAGGCAAGGGACAAACCAAGATGGTTTGCCATTTCCTGCCTCTGTGTCTCACTCTTGGTATTCCTTGGAGGTCTCCCATCCAAATACCAACCAGGGTCAGAGGTGAGACTATGTTACTTTCCCAACATCAACCATGTGACAAATGGGGAATTGAACCTGGGTTCCCAAGGTCCTAGTCTATCATCATCATCATCATCATCATCATCATCATCATCATCATCATCATCATCATCATCATCGGAGGAGGAGGAGGAGGAGGAGGAGGAGGAGGAGGAGGAGGAGTTTGGATTTATATCCCCCCTTTCTGTCCTGTAGGGGCTTACAATCTCCTTGCCCTTCCCCCCTCACAACAAACACCCTGTGAGGTGGGTGGGGCTGGGAGAGCTCCGAAAAGCTGTGACTAGCCCAAGGTCACCCAACTAGATACATGAGCTCTTAACCTCCTACACCACTGCTGCTCCGACTCCCATGTGAATCCAGACAGTGAAGACAGTAACAGAATTCCATTCTCAGAGCTTCAAGCAGCTTGCAAGACTTCAAGGTCAGAGTTGATAAGCAGGTGCAAAGATCCCAAAGCAAAAGGTGCAGTCCCCAACAGCTCCCCCTCCTGACCGAAACAGCATCCTGACAGTGGTCCAGATTAGTCAGATCTCATTGGAGCTCAGAAGTTTAGCAGGGTCAGTTCTGGGGAGTACTTGGATGGAAATTCAGGGTTGCTCTGTAGAGGCAGGTAATAGTAAGCCATTTCTGTTTTGTCTCTCGCCTTGAAAACCTGACAGGGTCACCATATGTCAGTTGTGACTTGACAGCCCCTTCCATCACCATCTATGTATGTAGGCAGAACAGCTAGGCAGAGAAAGTTATGCCAGTTTTTAAAAGATAAGAACCTAAGAACATAAGAACTAGCCTGCTGGATCAGACCAGAGTCCATCTAGTCCAGCACTCTGCTACTCGCAGTGGCCCACCAGGTGCCTTTGGGAGCTCACCTACAGGATGTGAAAGCAATGGCCTGCTGCTGCTGCTGCTCCTGAGCACCTGGTCTGCTAAGGCATTTGCAATCTCAGATCAAGGAGGATCAAGATTGGTAGCCGTAGATCGACTTCTCCTCCATAAATCTGTCCAAGCCCCTTTTAAAGCTATCCAGGTTAGTGGCCATCACCACCTCCTGTGGCAGCATATTCCAAACACCAACCACACGTTGCGTGAAGAAGTGTTTCCTTTTATTAGTCCTAATTCTTCCCCCCAGCATTTTCAATGAATGCCCCCTGGTTCTAGTATTGTGAGAAAGAGAGAAAAATTTCTCCCTGTCAACATGCATAATTTTTTAGACTTCAATCATATCCCCCCTCAGACGTCTCCTCTCCAAACTAGAGTCCCAAATACTGCAGCCTCTCCTCATAAGGAAGGTGCTCCAGTCCCTCAGCCATCCTCGTTGCCCTTCTCTGCACTTTTTCTATCTCTTTGATATCCTTTTTGAGATGTGGCGACCAGAACTGAACACAGTACTCCAAGTGTGGTCGCATGACAATATTTGCAGTTTTATTATCATCCTTAGCTCTCTTTGCTCCAACCTACTGTTTCTTTTCTTTTTAAAATTTCTTTTAATTATGCCTGAACGATGATGTAGCGGGTCTCCGGCACCATGTGCAAGGATTGCTCTCTTTCTATTAATTTTTCAATGAAGTTGTCTTTGTACAATCCAAAGCATGGAGACAGACGCAAAGTAGCCCATCCGTTATCTAATGGAGCGAGAGCATAATTAATCAGATCTAACACCTAGGAATAATTGGTGCAGAAATGTATTTCCCAAGGTGGCCGCTTTGGTTTCTTCAGGATGTTGAGTCAACTTGTATTAATCACATCATAAAATTAGTGCCAATTTGTTTTCACAACTTTACAATTTGTTACAGGTTACTAGCTGATCAGTCAAATCTGCTGTTGCGGATAAAGATGAGTGGAATACCAGGCCAGAGATCAGAAATCATACCGTCCAACAAAAGAAAATTGAAAAAGAATCCCATTGATAATCAAAGACAAACTTACTCATGTGGATACTGGGATGTGATGTCAGAAGAAAAAGGAGGAGGAGGAGGAGGAGGAGGAGGAGGAATAATTTGGATTTCTACCCCACCCTTCTCAACCATAAGGAGAAAGTGGCTTATAAACTCCTTCATTAATTTGGTCCACAATAGATACCTTGTGAGATAGGTGGAACTGACAGAGTTCTGAGAGAACTGTGACTAGCCCAAGGTCATCCATCAGGCTTCATGTGCAGGAATGGGAAAACAAACCAGGTTGACCAGATTAGAGTCCACCACTCATATGGAGGAGTAGGGAATCAAACCCGGTCCTTCACATTAGAATCCACCACTCTTAACCACAACACCATACTGGCTCTGATAGGCATGACAGAAGGATTAATGTGGTTCAATGAAATTAATTATGAAGCAATGATATGAACAGTTTCCCATGTTACTGTGTGGCCTCAAGTCTCAATTCGGGCCAAAAAGCAAGATTGGAGTTATCTTTTTGTTTTTCAGAGTGCTGTTCTTTCCTTGGTTCTACCAAACAAGAAAAGTTATTAAAGTATGACCTTAACCTAAGTTCTGCTCACAAGCTATATGATTGCAGGGGACTTACAGTAAGTAACTCTGCTTG
This sequence comes from Sphaerodactylus townsendi, assembly GCF_021028975.2. Lineage (NCBI taxonomy): Eukaryota > Metazoa > Chordata > Lepidosauria > Squamata > Sphaerodactylidae > Sphaerodactylus > Sphaerodactylus townsendi. The sequence continues at coordinate 186,572,356 of NC_059425.1, forward strand.
GAATTGCAGACTGTTTCCCGCCTTGGAGACTGTTCGAATGGCCAGCACAGAGGAATCAAAGAATAGAGAAAACAATTTGAACTTGCACATTCTAGATGAATCAGATCTTGTATCAGCATTTACATCTGCTTGAGCAATTCAGATAATATGGTCTGAGGGCAAACTGACCTCTGTTGTTGATGTTGGAATAGGTGGCTATTACATGCCTGAACCATGCGGGGAGGACATTATAAGCCTTTGAACTGTTCTGTTGTGTTATTCACTCTCTATGGGCGCTTCTGCAGACGAGTAAAATAGGTTCGACCCAGTTCCCTGAGAAGGGTACTAACCTAGGTTGAAGCCATTGTTGTTCCCCACTGCAACCAGCTTGATCCCAGCTCGAAGGGCGGAATCATCCTGTACCTCTTCGCCGCTCTGTTACTGTTCTACGGCCATGTTCCGTCTATCCCCACACACGTTATTAAAAAACCTGCCACAGAAATGGAGGGACGAAGGTGGCATTTTTTGATTGGCCAGCCGTACGCATGCCCGAAACACTCAGCTGTGATTGGCTGAATGGGGGACTCCTGGCACCAGAGATTCCGCACTTTACTGGAATCGAGCTGAGTTTGAGCGTGGTTCCCTGAAAAAGTAGTAGTTCCCAACTGGAGTCGGAAATTTGACCGTTACACGGGGCGAAGCTGGTACAAAACCACGTCGATCCCAGTGGTTGTGCGGAGCACTTAGGTCGAACGCAGCTCGAATTTAGGTCAATAACCCGAGTGTGGAATCGACCTATGTTTGATTCCACCTACCTACTTCCTTCTTCTTTGGTACTTCCATCTTCTCTCTCCTTCTGACTTGGTACTGACTTCTTTCTCCTTGTAGTACTGAGCACATGGTGTAGCTGACTGTTCCTGAGCAAACCAATTTACTTGTCATAGAATTTCTACACTCCTGTCGTTTTCCTCTGAACAATGTTTGTGACACGAGGTTGTTGGAATTAAAAGTACGTTTTTATCTTTTTTGCAAATGCCTGCTTGAGAGAACTTTATCGCACACGCATAGAAGGGGCTCGATCCGTATTCAGCCGAAACTTCAACAGTTGAAACCATTTATGGTCACGATACGGATCTGAAAGCAGATCACAACAAAAATTTCAAATACCAGATATTTTCTCTTCAACCACTTCTCCTTATCGCAAACATTTCACGTGCAACTCCTTTAAAAATTTTATCTTGTTTATTTATTTACTTGATTTAAATCTTGCCTTTCTCCACAATAGGAGCAGCAGTGGCGTAGGAGGTTAAGAGCTCGTGTATCTAATCTGGAGGAACCGGGTTTGATTCCCAGCTCTGCCGCCTGAGCTGTGGAGGCTTATCTGGGGAATTCAGATTAGCCTGTGCACTCCCACACACGCCAGCTGGGTGACCTTGGGCTAGTCACAGCTTTTCGGAGCTCAGCCCCACCTACCTCACAGGGTGTTTGTTGTGAGGGGGGAAGGGCAAGGAGATTGTAAGCCTCTTTGAGTCTCCTGCAGGAGAGAAGGGGGGGATATAAATCCAAACTCTTCTTCTTCTAGGATCTTAAAATATCTTACATCGCTCTCTTGTCCATTCTATTTACAACGACCTGATGAGGTAGGCTGGGCAAACAGTGTGTGACATCCAAGGTCATCCTTCCAGCAAGCTTTGCTACCAATGTGGAGATCTGAATGCATGTTGCCCAGATCGTACTCCACCATTCCAACCCAGGTGTCTGCAACTTTTTTCAGGATACAGATATATTTGCAATTCTGATACAAAATGGCTGCCAGAAAATGGCTGCCACAGATTACCTTCAGTCACACAGTGCCAATCCTTGTGCTATGGCGGCAGCTCCTGCCAATGCAACATTTTTTAAAAATATTTGACATGAATCCAGGCCCCAATGGCCAATCAGAAGACTTGCTGTGGCCCACCCACTTTCTAAAAACACTTCATGGACTCCAGGAAAGGTAGCTGGTGGTTGCTTGGTACTCACAGCCATGACAATGGTGACCCTTGCTCTAACTGTTACAGAAAACTGATTTTCTGTATTCCTAAAGAGAACATGATGGCTTCCTCTTTGGATCAATTGCCAACGGATTATAGTTCTCTGGGATGAGCAGTGAATAGAATCATTCCAGAAAAAATTATTGTTCTTCCCAAGGAACTTACTGTGTACCATCTGTCGCGGTGTGGGAAGATGGAATTGGTACTAATTTTGTCCTGACTTTATGTGAACCGAGTCTGCCTTTCTGTGGCTTATCCCCCCCTTTCTCTGCCCCTGGCTCTTTGCTCAAGATTTGACCGAAACAAGCGGTTGATAAACATCGGCGGCAATAAACCGCCAGATGTTCTCTCGGCATGCAAACACGTTTTACGATCTTCTTTTCAATAAATGTATATCTTGCACCTTTACTTTACATACTACACACTAGTAAGCTAGTTAAACCTGATTTTTTAAATGTGATGGAAATCTCCATGCATATCAGAAGCTTGCAAACCATCCAAGAACAAATTTCCTCTCCCACCGCACACGGCCTTTTGGGCTGCATGCGATCAAGGTTTCTCCACAGACACAAAAATTCCGACATCAAACTGCGGACATTTTCAGAAAGGGAAGAGACTTGTCTGTTTTCCTCTCACTGCCCCTCCTTTGGTGTTCGTGAACACAAGACGGTTTCTCGACTGGAGTTTTTTTTCCTTCTTTTTTGAAGTTCTCATAAAAGGCAGCAAAGAAAAAGTCTCCCGAGTCGTCTTCTCTTTGTATCTAGCGTCTCCTTGGGCCTTCTTTTAAAATGGGAGGATGGACTTTCATGTCACTTGCAGTTTGCTTTGTGACAGTGGCACAGGCAAGGATTTTGTGAAGGGGCTACTCTGCCGACCAAACGGTGGCACGATTGCCAACCTTTGCATTTAGAAGGCAGTGCAAACGTAAGTCAAGCGGTTGATAAACATCGGCAGCAACATCGCTTCAGACTCTTATCCCTATTTTCTTTTCTGCAAGGAATTAAAAAGTATCTTCCATCAGGCCTTGAGGAAAGTGAAGAAGAAGAAGAAGAAGAAGAAGAAGAAGAAGAAGAAGAAGAAGAAGAAGAAGAAGAAGAAGAAGAAGAAGAAGAAGAAGAAGAAGAAGAGTTGGATTTATATCCCCCTTTTCTCTCCTGTAGGAGACTCAAAGGGGCTGGCAATATCCTTGCCCTTCGCCCCCTCACAACAAACGCCCTGTGAGGTAGGTGGGGCTGACAGAGCTCCATAGAGCTGTGACTAGCCCAAGGTCACCCAGCTGGCATAGGTTGGAGTGCACAGGCTACTCTGAATTCCCTAACCCTCCACAGCTCAGGCGGCAGAGCGGGAAATCAAACCCAGATTAGAGTACACCTGCTCTGAACCACTATGACACTACGCCATATATTTTCCTGTCCTCCATGTATGATAGATGCCAAAAATCTATATGATATTTGTGTTCTTCTCACAAGCTAACATGCACAGGGATAAATTGTGTGTATGTTTGTCTATGTCTGTATGCGTAAAGGGTCACTGGGCCACAGGTGACATGGCAATTAGAGTTGCCAGCCTGCAGGTTGTGGCTGGAGATCTGCCGTTATTACAACGGATGTCCAAGTGATAGAGTTCAGTTACTCTAGAGAAAATGGCTGCTTTGAAAAGTGGGCTGTATGGTATTATACGCAATTGAAGTCCTGCTCCTCCTCAAACCCCACCTTTTCCAGGCTCCACTCTTAAACTCTCCAGGTGTTCCCCCCAACATGAAACGCGCAACCCCAAAGGTAAGTCTGCAGGGTTTTCAAGGCAAGAGACGTTGAGCGGTGGGTTGCCCTTGCCTACCTCCGTGTAGCACCCCTGGACTTCCTTGGTGGTCTCCCATCCAAGTCCTAACCAGGGCCAGCCCCTGCTTTTCTTCTGAGATCTGAGAAGATCAAGATAGCTTGGACCATCCAGATCAAGGCAGAGATGGGTTTTTCTACAGGTCAGCGGGGTGTCGTGGTTAAGAGTGGTGGTCTCTAATCTGGAGTGGTTAAGAGTGGTGGGGTCTAATCTGATTCCCCACTCCTCCACTTGAGCGGCAGACACTTATTTGGTCAACCGGTTCTCTCATAAATCTCTCAGCCCTCCTACCTAACACAGCATCTGCTGTGGGGAGAGGAAGGGAAGGAGTTTGTAAGCCCCTTTGAGTCTCCTTACAGGACAGAAAGGCAAGGTATAATTCCAAACCACTAGATCACAGAACATAAGAACATAAGAACTAACCTGCTGGATCAGACCAGAGTCCATCTAGTCCAGCTCTCTGCTACTCGCAGTGGCCCACCAGGTGCCTTTGGGAGCTCACGTGCAGGATGTGAAAGCAATGGCCCTCTGCTGCTGCTGCTGCTCCCGATCACCTGGTCTGCTAAGGCATTTGCAATCTCAGATCAAGGAAGATCAAGATTGGTAGCCAGAGATCGACTTCTCCTCCATAAATCTGTCCAAGTTTTTTTTTAAAGCTATTCAGGTTAGTGGCCATCACCACAGAAGAGTCCTGAAAGGCATTCCAGAAGGATACCATGATAAATGGGATCAAAAGTAAAGATGCACCCATTTCCTGCATCCTTTGACTGAAGAGATGGTTTCCCCCTTCTGGTAATATCAATTTTTAAACAGGCTTTATGAAATTTTAAATTGGTTTTCATTCATTTTAACAAGTGTTGTGGATTTGGGTACGTTTTAATAGAGTTTTTGGGATTTTAAATAGGGTTCATTGTTACAGCTTTATCATTTTTAGGTTTATCACTATTTTATGATTTTTGTCTCGTGTTGTAAGCCACCCTGAGACCTTTGGGTATAGGGCAGGCTAAAATACACATGAACAAACAAATAAATTCAAAGCTGCCCAGAGGTCCAAGAGAACTCACAGGGTGTTAGGTCTTGATCCTTGAATAAATTAACAGACACTGGATTGTTGCTCAGTAGTGTTTATTGGAAAGGTAACGAAGCACCCAGCTTGCAAGTTCTGCCAGACCTGGCTTTTGTGACCCCCTTTATCCAGAAACAATTCCCCCTCCCATTCTCCCAAAGAATGTGAGAAAGAGTTACATCGGAGTCTAAATGTCCCAAGGTCAGCAACAGACAGGAGATGATGCCACCTGGACTCCTACCGCCACAGAGTATGAAAACATCCCATTAGGGGTGAGTCTAGTTATCTACCAAGCATGTGAAACCATAAAAGCAAAATCACGGAAAGAATGTTCCATTACAGCAGTGGTAACATATAAAAAGCTAAGAGCCACCGTGGTGTAGTGGTTAAGAGCAGGTGCACTCTAATCTGGAGAACCGGATGTGATTCCCTGCTCTGCCACTTGAACTGTGGAGGCTCATCTGGTGAGCTAGATTAGCTTGTGCACTCCAGCAAATGCCAGCTGGGTGACCTTGGGCTAGCCACAGTTCTTTGGAGTTCTCTCAGCCCCACTCACCTCACAGGGTGTTTGTTGTGAGAGGGGGGGAAGAGATAGGAGTTTGTAACACCCTTTGAGTCTCCTTACACGAGAGAAAGGGAGGATATAAATCCAACTCCTCCTCCTCCTTCTACATATATCTAAAAGCAGTTACATTGACCGGAATGCATCTCAGTCTCCCAGATACAATCACCGTCTATATATTATGTACCCAGTGCATGGAGTTAGGAATGCATCTCAATCAACTACCGTGTTTCCCCGAATATAAGACAGTGTCTTATATTAATTTTTGCTCCCAAAGATGCGCTATGTCTTATTTTCAGGGGATGTCTTATATTTCTGTATTCTGTTCGTCAGGCATGCTTCCAAACAAAAACTTTGCTATGTCTTAATTTTGGGGGATGCCTTATATTTCGCACTTCAGCAAAACCTCTGCTACGTCTTATTTTCCGGGGATGTCTTATATTCAGGGAAACAGGGTAGGTGCCATCCCTGATACAGGGTCACACTTCCCCTGTCTGTTTCCAAGATCATGTTCTCCACCAGGGCTAGAATGTCCAGGTCTGGGGCGGAGCTTGGAGTGGGTGGGGTTTAAGGAGGGGAAGGGATTCTCGAACGCTTATATCTCGAAAAACTCATTGATTTCTAAGACCGTCTCAGCAGAGTTGCCCTTTTCTAAGTCTGTAAAAGTGAATGGGCTTGGAAGGGTACAGGGGTTTAGGGACGTACTGCAAATAAAATCAGTTTTCATAAAATGTGTCCTTGGTAACCAGGTGAATGCAGTTCTGATGCACACAGAGGAAAAAGCCTCGTCTTCTCTGCATATGTTGTGTTCTTCCTGGTAGTGAGCTGTTGATTTGGCTGCCTACTGCCTACAGTGGTCACACATGGCTGGGCTGAGAATCGGAACTGCCCGTGGAGTTGGAACATGCCGGAATATGAAACATGCCAATACTCCTATCAATTAGACAATGACCCAGAAATTCTTGGAAGAACAGTTTTTCAGCTCTATCTTGTCTCCAGGGGATATAACCTCGTTGCTGGGTTTTTGTTGATTCCTGCATTGGAAGCTGGAACAATTCGGGAATGAGCCAAAAGAAGATTTGGGAGGCAAAAAAAAAAATTTAATTACTGTCCCTGAGAGAAACAAATCGCTCAGTTAAACAAATGAATAATCAACGTTTTTGGCTAACTAACAAAGCTACAATTTCAGTGGAGACACTGTGATTAGGTTTAATATCCATTCCTGGGCCAAAATGTCATTGAGACAGATGTACCAGCCATTTAGTTACCATAATAAAGGTTGTATTGGTGAAAACGTTTTAATGACATTTACCTACTTTACTAGGCCTCAAATTCTTGATGGCTCTTTGGGTCAAGAGACCGCCATTTGCATCGGTTGACCCCACCACCCCTTTTCCGTTCTTTCCGAGCCTCATGAAGAACATTAAACTTGAAGATGCAATTATTGTATAATAAAGTATTGATTGCCTAAGAAACCCCCCACATTTTCTTTTAGAATTAGCATTTGGGAATTAACCACATCCAGCCTTCAAATAAATTACAGAGACCTCTCCATTGTGTTAAAACATCAAAAAAATAGTAAGTTTGTGTCCTAAATTTAGAACACGTCATTTCATTTTCTAAAACAAGCAACACCCATTAGCAGGATATTGAGAAATTTTTAATGCATCTTTATATATCTCATGCTGTGATTGGCAGTATAGCCAACTTTTAAGCTTGCAGAAATCTCTTCTACCTGAAAATCTTACGATTTTGCCCGAGTAATTTCTATTTTCTGCTGCAAAGTCTCTTAGAATCATAGGCTCATTCCGCACATGCAGAATAATGCACTTTCAAACTGCTTTCAGTGCTCTTTGAAGCTGTGCGGAATAGCAAAATCCACTTGCAAACAGTTGTGAAAGTGGTTTGAAAACACATTATTTTGGTGTGCGGAAGGGGCCATAGAATCATAGAATTGGAAGAGACCACAAGGGACATCAAGTCCAACCCCCTGCAATGCAGGAACACACAGTCAAAGCACTCCCGACATATGCTTATCCAGTCTCTGTTTAAAAACCTCCAAAGAAGGAGACTCCACCACTCTCCGAGGCAGTGTATTCCACTGTCGAACAGCCCTGACAGTCAGGAAGTTCTTCCTAATGTTTAGGTGGAATCTCTTTTCCTTCACCTTGAATCCATTACTCCGTGTCCTAGTCCCTGAGGCAGCAGAAAACAAGCTTGCTCCCTCTTCGACATGGCATCCCTTCAAATATTTAAACATGGTTATCATATCACCCCTTAACCTACGCTTCTCCAGAACTGTTGGTGCTTAAGGTGCTACTGGATTCAAATCGAGCTTATCTACTGTCGATCAACACAGCGATTCTCTGAAGCTCTCTCAGTAAATGGTCATCTTGGTCCCTGAGAAGCAGCCAGAATTAAGCAAATGGCCTTTTAATGACCAGATACATTCTCCTTTTAAAAAGAGAAAGACTTTCCAGCTGTCGAGATCTAGAAACAGGGAAGACGTCACTTCTCGAAGCTGAGAAGAGGCCCAGAGACACAAATGGAGTCAGTTTTGCAGTTTGAATTGAGGAGAATGAAGCTGAAAGTGTGAAGTTGCAATCTGAGGCCCCTTCCGCACATGAGAATAATGCTCTTTCAATCCACTTTCAACGCTCTTTGTAGCAGTGCAGAATAGCAAAATCCACTTGCAAACCGTTGTGAAACTGGATTGAAAGCGCATTATTCTGTGTGTGCGGAAGGGGCCCGAGTGAGAAAGGGTTTCAGGTCTCCCTTTTGGGACAACCCTTCCATATGTATTATTATTCATATGAAAATTTAGGTTTAATATTGAATATTTTTTATTTTTTATGTAGCTTAAGAAAAAACAGTTGTGCTCCTAGAGGAGTAAAGAAAGAAAATACTTTGTACAACAATTGTAAGTGCAGATGGAAGGATTGTTTGGGTTTTTGGTTAATTATAAGAAAATGAAAGGATTAGACAGACTTTTATATATTGATACCTGCATGTGTACATTTCAGATTGGCTTGACAAAGGACTGCCCTAAATAAAAACCTAATCTAGAGATTTTATAGCCATACTGGACAGTGTACTTACTTATGGAATTGTTTTTGTACATTTTTGATAGAAAGATAACATTGAAAGAATACTCACTCAGTGAGTTAGAGTACGCTTTGGTGTAATATTTGTGACAGTATCTATTGTACACCTGCCTTGATTATTATGGTGTATACAGTGATGTAGGCATAGATTTTTTATGGGGTGGGTTCGGTGACTGAGGGCTTTCCGGCTGTTCCATTCCATGCATTCTTTCAAGCAAGCCGGATATGTAATGGGAGGGGTTTGAACCCGAGAAACCCCGCCCCCCTTCCTTACGTCCCTGCGGCTATAGGACTATTGATTTGCTTCTACATTCAGACTTGCATGCAACAATATGAATTTTACACCCTCGCTGTAGTGACAGAATTTAATTAATTTATGTATCATCAGAGCCACCAAGGTCGAATCCCCACTACCGTCTTAGCCAGGTTTCAGAACACAAACTAACCAGGTTTGAGGGACGACCTCCCCATTGCTTGCGTGGCAGATTCCGTTTCTGGCGCTCGTTCTCCCCGTTAGTCTGCGTTCCGGCAGGACCTGGTTGCAAGTGGCATAGACCCCATTAACACGGTTCAGCTCTGATCCGAGGGGAGGGATGAGGGTTGAAACCCTGACTCGTTTCCCGCCCTGGAGTGTGACACAGAATTTGGGCAACCAATCAGCACTGCGATGCACACACAGCCTTTCCTTGGTTTCATTTCCGCTTTTGCGATCAGCCAGCAGAAGGGGATGCAAACATTAAACAGTCAAGCGCGTAACTTTGAATCGTTCATGGTTTACACAGGTAAAGATTAACTGTTTGCACAGTTAAACAGTTAAACGTTAAACTTTTACACGCTGGTTTTTTTTATCACACCCCTACAATGTATGTTTCCGCAGTGGGAAAAGGTGCCGCCCCATCAAGGCACGCCAGCCATTCAGGGGAGACCGGCGAAGCAAGCTAGCCTGGTAGTGGGGATTGCTAAGAGTTCTGCAACTGGGTGTGTCTGCTGTGTGCTCTCTGCGGTGGGGAGAGAGAAACTCCGATGAAGAGGACACAGTTTCACAACGAACATTTTTGGATCTGCGTGCAAATTTCAAGTGGGGATTCGACCCAAGAGAGGTAACAAATGTGAAACATGCATAATAAAAGCATGCCTTAAAAACCATTCCAACATGGCACTGCTGACAAGCTCTTGGAAACTTTGGCAGAAACATGGGAAGGGTTTGCTGCCCTTAAGGAGCAGCAGTGGCGTAGGAGGTTAAGAGCTCGTGTATCTAATCTGGAGGAACCGGGTTTGATTCCCCGCTCTGCCGCTTGAGTTGTGGAGGCTTATCTGGGGAATTCAGATTAGCCTGTACACTCCCACACACGTCAGCTGGGTGACCTTGGGCTAGTCACAGCTTCTCGGAGCTCTCTCAGCCCCACCCACCTCACAGGGTGTTTGTTGTGAGGGGGGAAGGGCAAGGAGATTGTAAGCCCCCTTGAGTCTCCTGCAGGAGAGAAAGGGGGGATATAAATCCAAACTCTTCTTCTTCTTCTTCTTCTTCTTCTTCTTCTTCTTCTTCTTCTTCTTCTTCTTCTTCTTCTTCTTCTTCTTCTTCTTCTTCTTCTTCTTCTTCTTCTTCTTCTTCTTCTTCTTCTTCTTCTTCTTAACGTGGAGCAGGCCTTAGATTGATAAGACTGCACAGTACAGCTTCTGTTTATTTGAACTAGACTCGGTGACTGTATCAGTGTGGAAAACCTGGATCAAGATGACCCGTGAAGATAAACAGAATGGCATTGGGGGAAGCAGATGTTTCCTTAACGCTGCCCTAAGCCATTTCTAATGTAGCACAAAGACGCTATCATCCCAAAGGCACTACACTCAGACTAGAACAAGATGTTACCAGAAGGTTTATATAGCTGCCACAGAAAATAGCATCCCTACGTCTTTTCTTTCCCGGTGTATGTCATGCACCATCAATTCACTTCTCACTTATGGTGACCGTATGAATTAATGACGTCTAAAATGTCCCGTTGTTGACATCCTTCAGGCCCTGCAAATGGAAGACTGTGACCTTGAACCCATCTCATGTTGTCTTTTCCTGCTGCCCTCAACTTTCTTCTCCTAGAGAAGTTTTCAATGTGAAGCGTGTGACTTGGCAGCACTTGCATTTTCCTATCCCTTCTCCGCTCAATTGGTTGCCACCAGTAGAGGCAGAGGAAACTCCGGTGCTTTGATATTTCTTGGAATTCTCACAGGGGTGAAGAAGAAGAAGAAGAAGAAGAAGAAGAAGAAGAAGAAGAAGAAGAAGAAGAAGAAGAAGAAGAAGAAGAAGAAGAAGAAGAAGAAGAAGATAGACAGACAGACAGACAGACAGACAGACAGACAGACAGACAAGCCTTTATTGGCATTCCAAAATGCAATAAAACAATTGACCATAAAAGACAGACAGATACAACAACCATTCAGAGTCTTATCAAGAAGAAGAAGAAGAAGAAGAAGAAGAAGAAGAAGAAGAAGAAGAAGAAGAAGAAGAAGAAGAAGAAGAAGAGGAGGAGGAGGAGGAGGAGGAAGAAGAAGAAAAAGAAGAAGAGTTGGATTTATATCCCCCCTTACTCTCCTATAGGAAACTCAAAGGGGCTTACAAACGCCTTCCCCTTCCTCCCTCACAACAAACACCCTGTGAGGTAGGTGGGACTGAGAGAGCTCAGAAGAACTGTGACTAGCCCAAGGTCACCCAGCTGGGAGTGCACAGGCTAATCTGAATTCCCCAGGTAAGCCTCCACAGCTCAAGCAGCAGAATGGGGAATCAAACCCGGTTCCTTCAGATTAGAGTGCACCTGCTCTTAACCACTATGCCACTGCTGAGATGCTGGTCTGGTCTGGTCAGAATATCAACACAAATATGATTGCCCAGTAAACTTGCCTTGAGGAGAAGGAGGAGGAGAAGAAGAAGAGTTTCTTACATGCCTGTGAAGATCACAACCATGGATGCAGGCAAAACATTAGGAGCAAAGTTTACCAGACCATGGCCACATAGCCCAGATAAATGTAGAGATTGTACATGACCAAGAGGTCATCCATAGGTACGACACCAAGAGAGCACGCTGCACTGCCATGTTTATAGCACATATCACCAATCAGTTAGCCCCATCCACAATATCATGCTATCTTTTCCTTTTTCACTCCTAAGACCCATCTATTTGGAGACTGGTGGAGTTCCTGAATTTAGCTGGTGGATTTCCTGAATTTTGCTGGAAACCAAAGGGTTTGTGGCATTTTTATTGCTATATTTGTTTCCATTCTCCACATCCCGACCTAATCATGAACTTCCAAACTGTCTCTCATGAGTGGCAGCAAACCCAAAAAGGGGGAACTATCGTGACAACTTTATTGTTGTATACAGTGGCGTAGCTACCATGGGACAGGTGGGGAGAAATGCACCGGGTGGGCCTCTTCTGTCATGCCCCCTCCCCCTTTTCCCCCCTTGGCTGGCGGCCACCCCACCAGGAGTGGCCTAGCGGGGTTGCTGCAGAGTGTCCCTTGGCCTGCCCCCTCTATGGATTGTTGCAGCTTTGGGGCCTCCCACACAATACCATGTGAGCAGTCCCTGAGTGTCCACCAGCATAATTCATGCGTGGAGAGCCATTTCTGCCAACGTGCAGAAACAGCCTCTGTTACACAGTGTGGATTGACGGTGTTAGGAACAAAACCTATTGGGCCGTGGCTACACAGTCCAGAAAACTCTGGCTTTGAAATCTCATAGCATCAGATCCACAGAGGTTTTTAAAAAACAGAATGGCCACCAAGGATCATGTTGAGGGGGTGAGTGTAAACAAAAAGGGGAGAAATTGAAAGTGTATTGCAAACATTTTCAAAATGTTTTCAATGACTAGTGTGGAATGGGCCAGTGTTTCGTTTTTTACAATTTTCGACTGGCCATCTTGTTATGGTGTGAAGGAAGACACTTTCTGTTGCCCTAGTCATATTCCTTCCTTTCTGAAACCTGAAGAATAATATTTGTGACACTCTCTTTCCCCGAAGTTTTGTGGCAGTCTTGCCGACGCAAAGAAAGCCCGTAACTTCACGTCTGAGGCTGCCGACATTGTGAGGAGCAGCATAAAGGAAATTTATGGCAGGATAGGATGGAGCCCAATCTTCTTTTTTACTCTTCAAAATGTCTAATTAGTGCTTAATCAATTTTTATAATATAAGATCACCACTCAATAAGGCCCAATCCCTTAATTTTCAACTCATGTAAGCATTTCTCTTGTCATGTTAGAAACCCTCCAATGCTATTTCCTGTTCACTTTGGGGTGTAGTATCTGACAAGATTCTTCATTCACCCCTTGCTCATTAAAATGTCAAGTGTTTTTAAGTGTGAATGAAAAACGGGCCTCAGGTTCTTAAGTATTCCTCCCTAGCAAAACTTCCAACTAAAGTTTTATAGTTTGCATAAAGGAACTAGCGGTGCCCGGCCCTGTTTAAAGAGGAGCGATAGCTGGTTTCCTTTGTTAGAATCTATCCATGTCCCACCAGGAAATGTACTCTCAGGTTGATTCCACACTGGCAGAATCGACCTAGGATAGCCCCTGCAGTTGTCCGGGAACTCCCCACGGCTCCTGTCTCAAACTCGTGTCTGTTCCAGCTCTGCCCCTTCTTCCCATTATTTTTTTAAATCCACCAGGGAGGTACACCTTTTTCTGCTGTTCTAGGGTGAACACAGGATGAACCCGGTATCGTGGGGAATCCTAACTCGCTGTGACTCTCCCGTTCATGCCATCAGCCAATCACGGCTAAGTGTCTTGGGCATGAGCAGAACAGGAGACTCACGGCGGGCAGAAATGCGCCTTTTTTAATTTTAATTCTTGCATATGAAGCCACAACCGTACAACTAATAGGCGCACATTTATGCACTGTTTCTAGCTACGTAGAGTACTGCTTTGTGACGATGTAGCTATGTAGCCATTACATTAAAAAAAGGAATGCACGTTCACGTTCCTGCCCTAAAGCAGCAGCCAAACGGGAATGAGGAGCAGAAGAGGTGCTGAGGTGATCCCGCCCTCTGAGCACGGCCCAACATGAGACCTCAGCTGCCATGGGGAGTGATTCTGGGATCAACCAGGTACTGTAATTTAATGGTCCCAGTTCAATCCTAGAATGATTCCACCCGTGGGGAATCGATCTCAGACAGGAGTGGACCAGGAAATGATAATAACCTTGGAGTAAGCCAACATGAGCAGCCCTGAGGTAGTATAAGTTGGAGACATACAGCTCAGTGGTGTAAACAACAGGTATTCGCTCACCCATTGCTTCGTCTCCCAAAATGGCAGCAGTGTGGGAAAAGAAAATCAGTAAACTGGTCTCAGTTATCATTGCCAGTAAAGGTTCTGAGCCAAGTGGCCCATGAGGCTCTGGTAGAGTTGCTAATGATAGGGCATGTTTCCTTCTAACTACCAGTGACCTTCTAAGTCAGTGATGGCGAACCTTTTTGAGACTGTGTGCCCAAATTCCAACCCAAACCCCACTTATTTATCGCAAAGTGCCAACCCAGCAATTTAACCTGAATGCTGAGGTTTTAGTTTAGAAAAAAACGGTTGACTCCCTCTTCCTCCACCCCACCCACTCGAGCAGGGGCCAGCCTGCTCTAGCCTCCAGCAAGTCCTGCATGCATCACTCTGTGTTTCTCTAGCATCTCTGCCTCCTCTGCACCCCCCCCCCCTCGAGCAGCAGCCACCTGGAGCACAGGCACCAGGCCCGCCAGCCGAGTCCTCCCTGCTCACTGCGGTGTGCGCACGTCGTGCTCAGTGGCCCAGGCCAGCCTAGAAGTGTGTGTGTGTGTGTGTGTGTGTGTGTGTGTGTGTGTGTGTGTGTGTGTGTGTGTGTGTGTGTGTGTGTGTGTAGGGGGTGATTTTCTGCCCCCCACATGATGAACTCTGTGTGTGCCCACAGAGAGGGCTCCGAGTGCCACCTCTGGCACCCGTGCCATAGGTTCGCCATCACTGTTCTAAGTTGAATGGCCACTCTGCCCCTTTAAGCTGAATGGCCAGGTCGCCCCTGCTGGCAAGATGTTGTGGTTGAGGGCAGTGGACTCTAATCTGGAGAACCAGGATCGATTCCCTGCTCCTCCAGATGAGTGGTAGACTAGAGCTGGGTTTGATTCCCCACTCCTCCACGTGAGCGGCAGACTCTAGTCTGGTGAACTGGATTTGTTTCCCTGCTGCTCCACATGAAACTTGCAGGGCCTTGGGCCAGTCGTAGTTCTCTCTGAGCAACCTCAGCCCCACCTACCTCACTGTTGTGTCTGTTGTGGGGAGAGGAACAGAAGGAGTTTGTAAGCAGCTTTAAGATTGGCGTAGTGGCTAAGAGCAGTGGCACTCTGATCTGGAGGAACCGGGTTTGATTCCCAGCTCTGCCGCTTGAGTTGTGGAGGCTTATCTGGGGAATTCAGATTAGCCTGTGCCCTCCCACACACGCCAGCTGGGTGACCTTGGGCTAGTCACAGCTTTTCGGAGCTCTCTCAGCCCCACCCACCTCACAGGGTGTTTGTTGTGAGGGGGGAAGGCCAAGGAGATTGTAAGCCCCTTTTGAGTCTCCTACAGGAGAGAAAGGGGGGATATAAATCCAACCTCCTCCTCCTCCTCCTCCTCTTCTTCTTCTTCTTCTTCTTCTTCTTCTTCTTCTTCTTCTTCTTCTTCTTCTTCTTCTTCTTCTTCTTCTTCTTCTTCTTCTTCTGGTTGAGAAAAGCAGAGTATAAATCCAAACTTCTTCTACTTCAGCATTTGACCAGAGGTTAAAAGGCCATGTTACTATCTAAGCTTCTTTGAACTGTAGATGTCAGGGATAGATTCTGGGAGCTTCCACTTAAATCTGTTCTATGACTGAGCCAAAAATATCACCTGATATCACTTGGTCCACATGCTGTTCTGCATCAATATGGAATTCATCTCATGTCAGCTTAGCATAACTCTTTGATATTTACTTAGGGTTGCAGCCACAATATTTTTTTTGGGGGGGGAGGGTTGAAGACTGGAGGAATTGGCAATGGGAACATCCGTGGAATCTCCAAAACCACAGAGACTCAGGGAAAAACATAGAGACTCAGGGAATTCCTAGAGTGTCACAGACTGGGGTGAATAACTTTTTTCCACTGTTTTTCAGATTTGGCTTTTGAAGACCTGAAAAGTATTGGACAAGCCACACACACGCTACAAGACGCGACGCGACGCGACGACGCGACGCCAAGCATCTACGCGACGCGACGCGACGCGACGCGATCGCGACGACGACGCACGCGACGCGACGTTAATAACACCCTAATACACTATATTGGCTTTTCCAATTTTCTGGTTTTTAACCCAGACCCAGAGGTGGGATCCAGCAGGTTCTCACCAGTTCCCGAGAGTGGGTTACTAATTATTTGTGTGTGCCGAGAGGGGGTTACTAATCGGGTCCGCTTTTCCATCTCCCCGCCCTCGCCTCCCCGAGAGGCATCCTGCGTTTGACCGTGAAGGTTCCATATAGCAATTGTGACTAATAATGTAACTCCATGAACTGGGTTAGTCCCTTTCAGGTACTGCAATTCATGGATTCTCAGCCTTTCATACCTTTTATCTCACCGGTCTCACCAGGATTGCCTAGATACGCCTCTGCCCCCTTTGCTGAGGGGCGGGGGGGAGCTGGCGAGGGAACGTGTTACTAAAATTTTTGGATCCCACCACTGCCCAGACCCCAAAAATACAAGCTGCATTCACCTGTGCAGCGCCATGGGGAGCATGGGGAGGGTGCCTGCAGACATCAGGAGGGCTCCCAATCTAAGCAGGCAACCTGGGGATCATTAGGAAAGGAATTGATAATAAAACTGCAAAGATTGTCATGCCCTTATATAAAGCAGTGGTGCGACCGCACTTGGAGTACTGTGTCCAGTTCTGGTTGCCACATCTCAAAAAGGATATCAAAGAGATAGAAAAAGTGCAGAGAAGGGCCACGAGGATGATTGAGGGACTGGAGCACCTTCCCTATGAGGAGAGGCTGCAGCGTTTAGAACTCTTTAGTTTGGAGAGGAGACGGCTGAGGGGGGATATGATTGAAGTCTATAACATTATGCATGGGGTAGAAAATGTTGACAGAGAGAAATTTTTCTCTCTTTCTCACAATACTAGAACCAGGGGGCATTCATTGAAAATGCTGGGGGGAAGAATTAGGACTAATAAAAGGAAACACTTCTTTCAATGCGAACGTGTGATTGGTGTTTGGAATATGCTGCCACAGGAGGTGAGTGATGGCCACTAAACCTGGATAGCTTTAAAAGGGGCTTGGACAGATTTATGGGAGAAGTCGCACATGGCTACTAATCTTGAACTTTTTGATCTGAGATTGCAAATGCCTTAACAGACCAGGTGATCGGGAGCAACATACGCAGAAGGCCGTTCCTTTCACCTCCTGCATGTGAGCTCCCAAAGGCACCTGGTGGGCCACTGCGAGTAGCAGAGAGCTGGACTAGATGGACTCTAGTCTGATCCAGCTGGCTTGTTCTTATGTTCTTATGTTCTTAACCTGTTGGTCACCTCCTCATTTCCATAGCCAACGCCAGCTTCACAAGTGGGGGGAGAAGGCTATCTGCAGGATTTGGGATTCCTGACCATCCAGGGGTAAAAATTCACACTTGAGCCATGTGTGAGCCACCCTTGAGCCACCCCTATCGTAGACATCATGATTTCACATCCAGGTATGCACCCAGAAGTAACCCCATGACATTGTGTGCCATTGGTTTCACGACCATTTTTTTTCTCCCAGAGCTCCAGTGGGTAAAGGAGGTGGTCAGATCACGAGAGCAAGAGTGGAGACTAATTTATATGCATGCAGGAAAGCAGAGTGTTGCCTTTCATTTAGTTATAAAAGCCAGTCCTGAGAAAATCCCAGTTGAAATGCCACGACCGATGAAGCAGAACATCAAGCAAAACCTACTGAGGACATCATTTTATTAAGACGAATCTAGCGTTCTTGGGTGCAATTATTTGTTGCTGTCAAGTCACAGCTGACTTGTGGCAACTCCGCAGGGTTTGCCAGGCAAGAGATATTCAGAGGTAGTCTGCCATTGGTCTGCCATTGTGTGCTTTCACGTCACAGCCCTGGTGTTCCTTGGAAATCTCCCATCCAAACAGGCCAAGGGCACGGCTGAGAGTGTGTGGCTGGCCAAAGGTTCACTCAACAAGATCCCACAACTCAAGTTGGGATCTGAACCTGAGGCCATTTCCGCACGGCCATGCTGGGGGTTGGGTCAGCGTACATGATGCCTGTGACTCCATCCCCCCCCCGACATCGCTCGCACAAACAGCCAGTCCCCGAAACTACCGAAGACGTCGCCTGGTTGGGCGCCAGGTTACCGATCGAATTTACCTTCCCCTGGGCGGTAATCGGGCCCAGCTCAAGGTCGGTGTTGTGGGACACGCTTCCTGTTCTGCAATGCGAAGCTGCTCCGTGAGTCGCAAGGTGTGGGGGGGGTGTCCCCGAGCAGGCTACTTGCCGATGCGCATACCGGTTGGTCGCAGAGGGAAGGTAAGCTCCATTCCGGTCAGAAAAAAAGAGGGGCGGATAGGCTCCCTTCCCGCCTATTGCCGCCATCTAAACGCGACGTGCAGTTGGAAGTCGCTGTTTCCCAAAACTCTCGCTCAGGGCATTTTTGCTGTCCCCAGGGCACTGTATTTGGCCTGTGCGGAAAGGGCCTGAGTTTCCCAGGTCCCAGCCCAACACTTGGACCACCCCATCCTGGCTCCCACCTGTATGCAACAGGTCAAGTGTAATAATGATGCAAGGACTTTGGAATCAAGTTTTCCTTTCTTAGAAGGTAGGACTGTGCACCTTGGCTTCGAGAATGTTTGTGGCAATTCTGTAGCTGAAACTGAACCAGGTCCTCAGCAGCTGAAGAAATTCACTGTCACAGTAAGCACTTACAGACATTAATCGCAGAGCGATGGGGCTCCGTTGAATAAAGTTACTTGACTTAATAAGGTCAATCCTGTTTGCTACTAGATATATCCTGTTGTTTCGAGCCATATAGGGAAAAATGAATTTTCATTTGCCTTGAAATGAAAACAAATGTGATCCCATTTATTTTTGATTTATTCAGTTTCGATAGGGAAAAAACATTGTAGCCTATTTTCCAACCCCTCTCGATAAAAAAATTCTGGCACTGTCCTGTTCATAGATCATATTGTGACCCTCAGATTTCAGAGAGACCAAAGAAAAGGTCCCAGTGTTATAATCATTTGCAATTTAAAAAAAAAAATCTAGCTGCAACTTTTAAAATTTCCCAGTCTAGTTGGATGAAATGAACCAGGACTGTACTTCTTACCTATTGAGATCACTGAATTTCAGTGGTGGCAAAAATGATCCCAATTTTATAGGCAATTAAATAAAAAGCTTGTGAAGTTAAAAACAATTGAATGCTGAAGGATCTATCAAACTACTTATCCAATTCCCATGAAATGATGGAGACGTCTGTACTCCCAAGAGCATTCTCACATCAGCGTTCAATAAATTATTGAAGTCAACAGGAAGCAATCAGTCATTAAAATAAACAGGAAGTATTCAATCAAGCACTGCAGTAGATAGAAAGATGTGTACAATGCAGATGTGTATAAATGATATGCTGCTGTTATGTTTAGGATGGTGTATTATCCTCTTTGTACTGTTTTTAGAAACACCAATAAAGCTTGCTTTTTAAGAGGACAATTGAATAAGGCGTCAACATAAAGTAAACCTTAGATTCCTGGTATATTTAGCCCCATATATTATTGTTTCCCATCCACTCCATTTTATTCTCACAACTGTATATGGGACATTATGCTAAGGAATTCTGGGTTGGACCAGCCAGCTTTTCTAGTAATAAAAAGGGAAGATGTCCCCCTTGCCCACCCAAAAAGCCTATTTTGAACATCACACAGTTTGCATGAACAAGATCAATGGAGGTTGAGGCCTGTAGAAAGGAATGGAATGGGGCAAGATTGAAAGGAGGGGAAACTTGCTCTCTCCACAGTGAATTTGGTGGAGGCATGTCCATTTAGAGCCTTAGACTGGATAAGACAAACCGATTACAGTTACACTGAATCTAGGGCTTGAGGTCTTCAGGAATTACAACTGATTATCAGCAGAGTTTAAAACGGATTCACTCTGGTAAGATGAGAAGTCTTTAGTCACTTGTAAAAGAGTGACTTTTACAAGTGACAGAAGAGTGACTTACAAGTACAAGTGACAGAACTTTCTAAGTAATGTACACTGCTATATACAGTCTTCCTGTCTGCGCTTTGAATGTACTCTTGATTTGTATTTCAAAAATGTCTGGCAATGCTCTAGAACCTATTTTTAAATGCCAAATAAAGGTGGTGGTTGTTGTTGTTGTTGTTGTTGTTGTTGTAAGTCTTTAGTCTTCTTACACTCACTGCAACCTTCTAGCACACTTGGAAAAGAATACTCTCCATGCAAGATGTTCTTTCCATAGGAATGCTTTTACTTTAGCAGTTGCAAGGTTACATAAATCTATTCTATACAAGACTATAATACTCTTCAGCAATAACACAGTTCAACACACATACTGAACTCAGACTCTCTCTCTCTATCTCTATCTCAACTTAGCATAGCATATACAATACATACATCAGGGATACTTTTCCCTGCCCAGGCAAACAGCCTCTCATTGGTCTAGAATTACTGTTGAACTAACCAATCATGTTAAAGGTTAACTGCTCCTTCGCCCCTAGACCAGGGGTCCCCAAACTTTTAAAACAGGGGGCATTTTTTAATCCTCAGACGGTGGAGGCAGGACTAAAACCTTTATGAACAAATTCCTATGCACAAATGATTCTTAAAATGTTTTGATTTCTGCTGTACTTTCTGTCATAGTCTATTTTTAGAACAGTGACCCAGTATGTCCAAGTACAGGGTGGGCTCCAAATATTGTTGGGAGGCTGTGGAATACCTTCCCCCTGTAAAAAGCAGACTTTCCCAATGAAGCATTCCATCCTTAGAATCAGGTATCTTCCTGGGTTCTTCCTCCTAACAGCCAGCATTGATTCACCAGCCTTTGGTACCAATGGGAGTAGGCCGGAACAAGAAAGCCTGAGAGCAACACATGTGGGTAGCCAAGAGGGAAGGTGGAGCAGGGTTACTTGCGATGTGGGTTTCCCAACTCTGGGTCAGAAAAGATTCATGGGGTGCAGAGGGTGCCATCAGCCAGCAGTGCAGTGTAGCCGTTGGGGCAGTTCTCTCTCCTCAAGCCCCACTGCATGAATGGAGCCGCCAGCATGTGCCTGGCGGGCGGATAAATGCGCTTCAGGGGGGCCATTTGGCCCCGGACGTCAGACTAGGGGACCCCTGCCTCTAGACCAGGGGTCCCCAAACTTTAAAACAGGGGACATTGTGTACACTGTCCCCTAGACTGTTGGAGGGGTCCGACTAAAACAATTATGAACAAATTCCTATGCACAAATGATTCTTAAAATGTTTTGATTTCACTGCTTCAGCCTTTCTGTCATGGTCTGCTTTTAGAACAAAGTGACCAAAGTATGTCCAAGTACAGGGTGGGCTCCAAATATTGTTGGGGAGGCTGTGGAATACCTTCCCCCTGTAAAAAAAAGCAGAACTTTCCCAATGAAGCATTCCCATCTAACCCAGAATCAGCACTCTCCCTGGGTTCTTTCCTCCCTAGCAGCCAGCTGCAGTGATTCACCAGCCTGGCTGATGCCAATGGGAGTGAGGCCGGAACAAGAAAGCCTGGAGAGCAACACACATGTGAGTAGCCAAGAGGGAAGGCTGGTGGAGCAGGGTTACTTGCCACGTGTAAGGCTTCCTAACTCTGGGTCAGAAAAGATTCATGGGGTGCAGATTTGGGGGGGTGCCATCATGTAGCATTGTGTAATCAACAGCCAAGTAGTCGGCAGTTCTCCTCTCCCTCAAGCCCCCACTGCACATGAATGGGATATCACGCCTAGCATGTGCTCTGGCGGGCGGATAGTCGCGCTTCAGGGGGCCACATTTGGCCCCCGGGCCGTAGTTTGGGGACCCCTGCCCTAGACTGACTGTCTTCGTCCTCTGGGTTTTGCAAACTTCTGCTAACATGAAATGACCTTTTTAGTGAACTTTTCTCTTTTTTATATATTATGACACAGATAACATGGATCAGCTCCCTGGGAGAAAATGGCTGTTTTTGAGGATGGACTATGGCATTTTACCCTCCTGTGGTTCCGACCTTCTCAGGTTACACCCAGTGGTGGAATTCAGCCGGTTCGCACCACTTCGGCAGAACCGGTTGTTAAAATGGTGCTTGTAAACACCCAGTTGTTAAATTATTTGAATCCCACCACCGGAACCGGTTGTTAAATTATGTGAATCCCAGCACTGGTTACACCCCTAAATTCCAGGAATGTCCCAACCCAGAGCTGGCAACTATAGTTGGACTCACCCACCCTTTTATTCCAATCTTTTTTTAAAAAAAAACATTCAAGGTGACGCAAACCATTTTCATATTTAGGATGATGGACAAGATTAGTATTTCAGCGGTTTAATATTTTACCAAGTGATCTGTCTATGGGGAGCCTCGGTTTCTGTTTTCTTCACAATGTCTGTCAACTGTTATATCATCTAACATCTCTTCTCTACCCCAGAGATATTTCCCAATTTTCTGCCTAAGAACCGAGCATTTCAAATGCTCCTTTGTTCTCAAGCTGATCTCTCGTTCAGCACGCAAGGTCACAATTTGATTGGCTCTCACTTTATCGGCTGGCTGTTCCTAAATCCACATGCAAATCAAAATTCTGTGCCACAGTATCCCCATGTATGCCTTATTTGTTTCATTGGCATTTCACTGCTATGCTGAACTAGAGAAATTGCGAAACGATACTGTAATTCTATGGCTACCAATCTTGATCCTCCTTGATCTCAGATTGCAAATGCCTTAGCAGACCAGGTGCTCAGGGGCAGCAGCAGCAGAAGGCCATTGCTCTCACCTCCTGCATGTGAGCTCCCAAAGGCACCTGGTGGGCCACTGCGAGTAGCAGAATGCTGGACTAGATGGACTCTGGTCTGATCCGGCAGGCTAGTATTTATGTTCTTATGTTCTTATGTTCTTAATTTGGTTTCCAGAAACAGGCGATTCAGTAGATAAAGTGAGAAGGACTACCATATTTGATTTGGCCATATCAAAATGGAAGGTTTGTCACTACCACTGAATAGGAAGAACAGTAGGTTTTTTATTTTCTAAACAATTTTAACTTTTGATCAATTTGTGGCACTGATCACACAAAAGCTTTCTAATCTCAGAACGTTATTACATTCTGATCACATAAGTCAAATTTTGATGGGTCTAGAATTGATGGGTCATACCAATGTGTGGCAAAAGCTGCTTAACCATTTTGAGCCACAATCCTAGGCAAGGAGAATATTGTGTTAGGAGAGGGCAGCCATTTTCCTGCACAGGGCTGAGGAATTCCTGCCGCTGCTCCCCGATCCCTGGCTAGGACTCTGTGGGGCAGAAAGGGGAAAATGGCAAAGGAGAAAAGAATTACACAATCCTGCAGTAACATTTCTAGCTGAACCCCCCCCCCCCAGAAATGATATCACCATGTCATGAGACGCTCTAAAAATCCTCCAGGTCTCTATGGTAAAAAACATAGAGATCTGGGGGATCCCTAGAGGCTCACGTAATGTAGTAACTTCACTTACGGTTTTCCAGCTGGAAGTGATGCTGCAGCACAGTGTGATCCCATTCCTGTGAGTCTCCACACCCAGAGGCATATCTAGGGAAAATGTAGCTGTCAAGCCCTGGATCTGAGACCAAACAAGACTCTGAAACGTCGGGTCGAAAGACTTTATCGGAAAGCATCAGTGGCTAGCAGATGAAAAGCCAATTCTAAATGGTCTTTTCCCAAACCCCAATATATCAATCCCCCAATGCCCATTCCCCTCTCCCATCTTCCCATGCTACCCATCTACAAAGATGTGAAATGGTGAGACGGAACTCCAAAACCAATGGATGAGATAAGCAGCCATCTGGCCAGGGCACTCCTTGTTTCAGCTAGGCAGAGAAGAAAGTAACTTTCCATCCAGACTGCTTGCTCCCCCTCCCAGTTGCAGACAGGCTTCCCCGATGCCAGGCTCCCACCTGACATTCCACTCTCCTTAAGGCCTTCCTCCACCCTGAGGCCAATTGGGATAGGCACAATGAAAGGCTTTCACCAGGCAGAGAGCATTAACATGTTGAGCGTCCACCCACTCATTAAACCCAGCTGGTCAGTTAGTCCAGGAAACCAAGTACCAGTGGCAAAGCCACAAGGGGACAGGGGGGTGCATCGTATACCGGGTGCATGCCTGGGGGTGCAAAAATTGCCCCCAGACCCCTCCCCCTTCCCCATGGCACCCCCATGGCACCCCGTGCCCTTCCCGTGCCCCCCATGGCCCTCCCACCCCCCTTCCCATACTTAGTTCCTTTTCCAGAACTTTTTCAGGCTTCAAAAGGCCTTGTTCTCAGTAAAAACGGCCTGAGGAACTACAGTTCCCAGGAGACCTTGGGGCTCACAAGGTCTCCTGGGAAGTATAATTCCCATCAGGCCTTTTTTTTACTGAGAACAAGGCCTTTTGAAGCCTGAAAAAGTTCTGAAAAAGGAACTAAGGTAAGTATGGGAAGGGGGAAGGGGAAGGGAGACTGGGGGGTGCCGCGAAGGGGGGGTGCCATGGGGGCCATGGGGGTGTTCCAATAAGGGACATGGGGGAGGAAAATGTGGAATGTTCACCAGGCGCAGTTTGGCCCAGCTACGCCTCTGCCAAGTACTGCAACTTCTTGCGGTGCAACGAATAGGCACAGGGGTGTAATTTACTGTCCTCCCCTCTGTGCAGGAGAGCAGCTCCCATTGCTTGGTCCAAAGCATCAACACGGACCACGAACGGCTTAGAGGGGTTGACATGATGAAGCATTGGTTCGGAAGTAAAAGTCTGTGTCAGTTTCAAAAAAGCAGTCTCACACTGAGGCTGATTCCGCATGGGCCAAAAACAGCGGTGTGAAAATGGTGTGAAAACAGTATAAACCCTTTAACACCGTTTTAAACCCTTTTACACCATTTTCACACCGTTTTCACACTGCTGTTTTTGGCCCATGTGGAATCAGCCTGAGAGTCCCAGTGCAGTGGAGCACTGGACTTATGGGTCACTGCCCCTTTGTCCTTAGTATGCAAGAGGATGGTGGTGGGGAGGGCCAGCTCTGCAAAATTTGGAATAAAGTCATGGTAAAAATGAGCAAAAACCCAAAAATGATTGCAACTGCTTACTTGTTGGGGGGACTGGCCAAGCGAGGGCATCTTTAACCTTGTTCAGACCCATTTCAATCCCTGCCCCTGATACTCGATATCCCCAAAAGTCAAGTTTGTCATTATGAAACTCTCACTTGGATAATTTCACAGGTAAGTCATTGTGCAGAAGTCTCCATTGCACCTTCTGAACCAACAGTACATGCTCTTCCATGGACTTGGAGTAAATCAAGACATCATCCAAGAACAGGACCGCCCTCTGAAACAGTAAGTCCTGGAGGGCCTCGTTGATCAGATTCATGAACTCCCGGGGCCCCAATGAGGCCAAAGGGCATGACCCAGTACTCAAACTGATCATAGCAGATGTTGAAAGCCACAATCCATTCCATCCCCTTGGCAATCCACACTCCATAATAAGCCTCCCGCAAATCCAATTTAGTAAAAAATCCTCCCCTGGCCCAAACTTGCCAACAGGTCTTTGATGAGTGGAAGGAGGTATTTATTACATGTAGACACCGCATTAAGGCCATGATAGTCCATACACAAACAGAGGGATCCATCATTCTTTTTCCGAAACAACACTGGGGCAACAAACTTGCTACTGGCTTTGTTGATGAATTTGTGCCAAATTCTTATCCAAAAACTCCCTGAGGGATACCACTTCCCTTTGGCCTATAGAAGAAGAAGAAGAAGAAGAAGAAGAAGAAGAAGAAGAAGAAGAAGAAGAAGAAGAAGAAGAAGAAGAAGAAGAAGAAGAAGAAGAGTTTGGATTTATATTCCCCCTTTCCTGCAGGAGACTCAAAGGGGCTTACAATCTCCTTGCCCTTCCCCCCTCACAACAAACACCCTGTGGGGTAGGTGGGGCTGAGAGAGCTCCGAGAAGCTGTGACTAGCCCAAGGTCACCCAGCTGGCCTGTGTGGGAGTGTACAGGCTAATCTGAATTCCCCAGATAAGCCTCCACAGCTCAGGCGGCAGAGCTGGGAATCAAACCCGGTTCCTCCAGATTAGATACACGAGCTCTTAACCTTCTACGTCACTGCTGCTCCTTGGATACAAACACCCCTTAGGTAATTTGGCACCCGAAATCAATTTGATTTTACAATCCGTTTTCGATGGGGAGGCAATTTATTACACTCCCCCTCCTCAAAGACCCGCTACAAATCCATATAGGGTGCTGGGATAGCCGATTCGTCCTCCACACTATCAGCTAACCCCCTCTCCAATTCCACAGGCTCATGGTCCTCTGCCGCATTAGGTTCGCCCCAAACCTCCAGATGGGGACCGCAGGGCGGTCTTGGAAGCAGACAATATGCGATGACCAGAATGTAGGAGTGGGGAAACAAATCTGATTCACTAAGATAAGAGTCCACCACTCATGTGGAAGAGTGAGGAATCAAACCCAGTTCTCCAGATTAGAGTCCACCATAGCATGGGGCGTTCAAAGCAAGTGATTAAGAAGAGGTGGTTTGCCATTGGCTTCCTCTGAAGTCTTCTTTTGTGGTCAACCTTCCAAGTGCCAACTTAATGCAGACAAAGCAAGTGAAAAGCAGAGGTGGTTTACCATTGCCTTGCTCTGTAGAGACTTTCCTTTCCTTTGCAGAGCCTTTGGTGGTCTGCAGAACTATCCTTCGTGGTCCTGCGTAGCTTTCAAGACCTGACAAGATCAGACTATGCCAGGGGTGGGCAATTATGTTTTCCATGGGGCCGCATAAGAAACAGAAAATATTATGGAGGGCCAATTGCCAAAGGTTGTGGGCGAAGTTGAGCCCCGGCGAGAAGCCGCCAAGGCAAATCGCTTCGCGGGCTTTCAAAGGTTTCTAGTCTCCCTGTTAAGCGCAGGGGTGAGCAGCTTTTGAAAGCCCCGCATGAAGCCCGGCAGCCAAGGCAACCCGGCTTCTCTTGTGGGGCTTTCAAAGACGCTTAACTTCCCCAGCAAGACAGGGGGGTGAGCCGCTTTTGAGAAAAGCCCTCGCGATAAGCCAGCAGCCAAGGCAACCGCGGCCTGCGGGGCTTTCAAGGCGCCTGGCTCCCAGCCGCGGCAGAGGCGAGCCACTTTAACCCGCGAAACAAACACCCGGCTTCTGCGGGGCTTTCAAAGACGCCTCACTCCCCAGCACGGCAGGGGGGCGAGCCACTTTTGAAAGCCCCGCAGAAGCCGGCAGCCAAGGCAACCAGCTTCTGCGGGGCTTTCAAAGGCGCCTAGCTCCCCAGCAAGGCAGGGGGGTGAGCCGCTTTTGAAAACCCTGCATAAGCCAGCAGCCAAGGCAACCGGCTTCTGCGGGGCTTTCAAAGACGCCTCGCTCCCCAGCACGGCAGGGGGGCGAGCCACTTTTGAAAGCCCCGCAGAAGCCGGCAGCCAAGGCAACCAGCTTCTGGGACTTTCCAAACACCTAAAGCTCCCCAGCCGCGGCAGGGGGGGGCGAAATATTCCCCCGCAGAAGCCGGCAGCCAAGGCAACCAGCTTCTGCGGGGCTTTCAAAGGCACCTCGCTCCCCAGCACGGCAGGGGGGCCAGTCAGGGTCATCCGGCGGGCCGGATGTGGCCCGCGGGCCGTATAATGCCCAAGTCTGGACTATGCCATGCCTCCTTCCCTCCCTTTGCTAGGTATTACCTTGACTGTTTTGCAAACATCTATATTCAGCCCTACTAAATGCATGGGATTACATATATTAAATACACAGTAGAAGGTGTTTACTAGCCATGGTGACCAAAGAGAACCTCCATATTTAGAGCAGTAACCCAGTTCTAGGAGGCAACATCAGGAGAAGGTGATAGTATCTCACTCCTTGTTCACTGATCCTCCAGGGCAACTGTCTGACCACTCCTAAATAGGATGCTGGACTAGATGGACCACTGGTATAATCCATCAAGGCTTTTCTTATGTTCTTGCATTCATAAATGGCAAGGTTCAAGAAAATATTCAGATTATAAGTAGAAACCTGTGTTTGTCCGGTGTGGAATGACAGCTCTGTAATGCAATGGTGGGCGGGTTGGTTCCTAAATATAGATTTACCACAAAGCTGTCAAAAATTTGCATCAGTGTGGTTGGTTATTATTGGGTTGGAATTGTGGCCACAGGAGGAAAGTTCTTCTCATTCTCCTGTCACAGTAAATCTCTTTTGAAAATGTATCACGACCCACTTCACTATTACCTTTTAATTTCCCTCCCTTCATTTCTTATTTAACTCCTAACTGTATTATTCAACACAGTAAAGCATTGGGAGGAAACATCGAAGCATTACAGGGGCCTAAATATACAATCCTGATCTGAGCACTGAACTGGGACGATCAGGCTGAGGGACTCTGCCTTCCAACACCATCTTGCATCTAGAGCAGACCTAGGACAGATGAGTTCAACCAGCAGTGCGATCCCACATCAAGTTATACCCTTCTAAAGGCACTGAAGTCATGGACATAACTCTGAAAGATGTAACTCAGGTGTCAAGGAACTTCAAAGGCTGTAACTCTTGTCCTTTTCTGCACAACCTAATTAAAATATTTTGAGGCAGGAAATAGTACATTTCCTCCAATGAGTTCCGCATGGTTTTAACCCCAAAATGCTTTGATGGTTTTCAAAGCAGGAGAAATTCAGAGGTGGTTTGCCATTGCCTGCCTCCATATAGTGACTCTGGACTTCCTTGCTTCCAATCAAAGAACTAACCAAGACAGATCCTGCTTAGCTTCTGATATCTGATGAGATTAGGGCCATTTCCACACGGCCATGCTGGGGGTTGGGTCGGCATACATGACGCCGACCCAACCCCCCTGGGACTGTTCGCATGACGTAATGAACGGGAAGACGGCGCCATGGAGCGCCATCGCCCGATCAACGTATCTTCCCTGCTACCATCCTGCACGTCGCTGAGGCCAGGGGACACGCCCCCTGCCCTGCACGACCACTTCAGAGTGCTGTAATTGGCCCGTGCGGAAAGGGCCTGAGATTTGGCTAGGCTGGGGCATCCAGATAAGCATCCTCCACCAAATAAGTATCACAAACATGGTTGTATGCGCTGAATCCCAAATATGCACCTTGTATTCAGATGGATCCAAATTCGGGCATATCATATTCAGGCCGTATTCAGTTTATCTGAATCACCAACCCTACTGGTGATACAAATGAAAAATAATTCCATACCTCATCGGTCGCCGTGTGGGTTAACAAGGGCTGGGGGCGACAAGTGGGCTACAAGTAGATCAACCATCCAAAAGAAAGAAGTATAGTGCACAAGAAAATTGTGCTATCATGGCTTTTTACTACAACTCAGAGCCAGAAAAAAGAGGATACTTTTGTACAAACTGTGGAAACAACACTATCCAGATTCGAATATCACTGAGCAAAGACTGGCAGATCAAAGGCGATTCATCATACGAAAAAAAGTGTTTACAAAGATAGAACTGGAAGAAATCCAGAAAAATTGTGAAAAGAAATCAACTGTAACACCAGAATACATACTCCACATACAACAGGAGAGATAATACTAGAACTGCTAGATTAAAACATTAGTACAGGATAGGAGGTAATAGTGCAACCACCAGAGGAAGTCCCCATGGAAATAACTGATAGACTGACAGAAAGACAAAAATAATTAAGGGAAAACATAATCCAGTGTGCACAATCAAATGTGGAAAGACAATGGCTACCAGCATTGAAAATGGTGCCCCAAAAACATCTGGCACCCATAATGCGGGTTGTAAAGATAACACTGATGACAATTGAAACAACTTCCATCAAATAAACCAATCAGCTCAGGTAAAGTACTGCAGTAGTGGTCACAAGAGAACTGGACACTGAAATACCTAAACCCAAGATAAATCAACCATCAAAACCAAAGTGGAAAATTAGACTGGAACAGAAGATCAAAAAACTAAGATCAAATGCTAGTAACCTGAAAAAATGTGAAGGAACAAAGATTAAAGAATGGCAAAATGAGGCTTGGTCAATACCCTAGAAATTTGGTAAAATTTGGATTTGGATTTATTCTGGTTAAATTATCTCTATGTCCAAATAAGATAAATAACATATTCAGATATACCTGAATTATTCAGGTCCGTCTGATTTTTTTTTTTGGTATTTTGGTGGATTTTTTGCTTTTTGGCCTGCAGGGGGTGCATTTTTAAAGCTACAGGCACCAATAATTCAGGGTATCATCCGGAGCCTCTGCTGATGATACCACCCAAGTTTGGTGAAGTTTGGTTCAAGGGTTCAAAGTTATGGACCCCCAAGGGAATGCCCCCATTTCCAATGGGAGCTAACAAGAGATAGGGCTACCCCTTTGAGGGTCCGTAACATTGGACCTCCTGAACCACACTTCACCAAACTCTGATGGTGTCATCAGGACAGTCTCCAGATGACACCCTGAACTTTTGGTGCCACTAGCTTTAAAAATGCAACCCTGATAGGCACCCCAAGAAATTTCCCCAGATTCTCTGATCTGTAGTGCTTTTACTCTATTGCAGTCAATGGAGAATTTTGGGGAGGGATTTGGGGTGCACATTTTTCAAGGTAAAGGCACAAAACTTTCAGGGTATCTTCAGGAGAGTCTCTTGATGACACCACCCAGGTTTGGTGACCTTTACTTCTGGTGGTTCAATGTTACAGGCCTCCAAAAGGGAGGCCCGTAACATCTCCCACTGCTCCCTGAAGCAAAGGTCACCAAGCCTGGGTGGTGTCATTCAAAGATTCTTCTGAAGATATCCTGAAAGTTTTGTGCCTCTACCTTGAAAAATGTGCCCCCTACAGCCCCCCCCCCCCGAAATTCCCCATTGACTGCGACCCGTAATGGGCACTTTGACATTTCAGGAGCACCAGACTCTGCTAGGCTCTTGCTCAGCCAAGAGATTCTATGGTGGGAGAAAAAATTAATTCGGTTTTTTTCTCCACTCACATATGGACTTCGGTGGGGCTTGCTGTTATGCCCAGCTGGCTCTGTGCTGGAGATTTTTCAGGGGTGGGGGCTCTGGTGTGGTTTTGTTCTCAGTATGGGCACCGAATTTCCCATAGGGCTGTGTGAGTCTCCTGAAAGGAACCAGTCAACTTTGCTGAAGTTTGCATGGCTGGCCATTAGTTCTGTGGGCATTAGGTTCACCTTCAAATGGATGCCCACAGCATTTGCCCCCTCCCATGCAAACTTCGGTTAAGTTGGCTGGTTCCTTTCAGGAGACTCCCACCAGCAGCCCTGCAGGAAATAAGTGACCCCACTCAGAGCAAGACCCCCACAAGTTGTCCACCTTGTCCTTGATCTTCAAAAATTGGTCGTGCCGTACTTTGTTATGCCAGCTTTCAATCCTCATTTTAGTCACATTTTTTCTATAGCCGTGTTTGATTTTCCGCAGCAAATGTCTGTTCTTCACCTCAATTAATGCCTGTCCTTGACTTTCATTCACAAACCTTGACTTTCATTCACAGCTGAGGTCACCCAAGTGGTAGTCGGCACCCTGAGCGTCATCTGAAAACACTAGGGCAGCACTTGAAACATCTTCAAATCGACAAAATCAACATCTGTCAGATTCAAAAGGCAGCCCTGCTGGGATCCACATGAATGCTACGCTGATACATTGCTACTTCCTAGGCCTCTGGGTGAGGCTCGAATTGTAATGAAAGGCCAACAACCAGCTAAAGCTGCCTTGAGCCCTTCGGGGATGAGGCAGCCTATAAGTTAAATAAATAAATAAATAAATAGATGATAGATAGATGATAGATAGATGATAGATAGATGATAGATAGATAGATAGATAGATAGATAGATAGATAGATAGATAGATAGATAGATAGATAGATAGATAGATAGATAGATAGATAGATAGATAGATAGATAGATAGATGGATGGATGGATGGATGGATGGATGGATGGATGGGATGGATGGATGGGATGGATGGATGGATGGATGGATGGATGGATGGATGGATGGATGGATGGATGGATGGATGGATGGATGGATGGATGGATGGATGGATGGATGGATGGATGGGTGGGTGGGTGGGTGGGTGGGTGGGTGGGTGGATGGATGGATGGATGGATGGTAGATAAAGAACTGGCAGCTATGAAATCAACCATAATAATAATAATAAATTCAAATCCCTTTTCGCTGTTTGTATTTCTTGCTTTAATCGCCACTTTTTCTTTTGCATGAACAGGAACGTACAATACAAATTAAGGTTCGAGATTTAGACCAGCATAATTTAAATCCGACACCAGCAAGACAAGGCAAATGGCCCCCTTCCCAGACCACTCTGGCCATTCCGTCTCATGGTATATATGTAGAGGGAAGACTGAAAGCCTCAAATCTGTGTCAGAAACCCACTGGGCAGGAAGAAAATGCTGAGCGATCTTTGCACTTGGAGGACACTGTTGGGTTCTTTTCCTGTTTCAGGAATGAGTACAGGACACATCTCAAGGACATAAAATTGTCAAGATGAAGACTGTTTAGAAACTGCAGCTAGTGCAGAATGCTGCAACTAGACTGCTGGTTGAGGCCAGCCATCGAGAGCATGCAACCCCAATACTACAGGAACTATGCTGGCTACCGAATCATTACCAAATCCAGTTCTCGCTGTTGGTTTTGATCTTTAAAGACCCACGCAACCCCTTGAGTCCCCAAGGGCCAGGTGTCTGTTGTGTGTGGGGAGAGAGGAGAGGAGAGGAAGACTTGTGAAGCCACCTTGAGTCTCACTTACAGGGGAGAGAAAGGTAGATGCGCTAATTTATATACCCTAATAAAGGTTGTTGTTATTTATTTAGAAAGGTGGGATATAAACCCCAAACTCCTCCTCCCTTTTCCTCCCTTCTTCTTCTTTAACTTCTTCTTGCTTCTTTCTTCTTTCTCTTCTTCTTCTTCTTCTTGCTTTAGCTTCTTCCTTTAGCACAACTAGCTAGCTAGCCTTCTGCTTTAGCTTCTTGCTTGCTTGCTTTGCTTCTTCTTCTTCTTCTTCTTCTCTTCTTCTTCTTCTTCTTCTTCTTCGCCCCAAGCCCTGCTGGCTAACAGAGGTGCCAGGATGCTGTATCAGTTCATACAGGCATGAAAAGCCCTGTGAGTAACACATTATGCACGCAATCAACTACATGCAATAAACTAGTTGAAACAAAGTAGAAGAATAGGTTAGACATCTCATTTACCTTATGGCTGGTCTATGACTGTAATAAAGAGTGGTTGGTTGGTTGATTGATTGATAGGTTAGACAATCCAGACTTAATGATGTGTTTAATTATGATTTCCGTTCTGTATGCATTGTTGTTACATGCCTTGAAAAGTGAAGCATATACATTTTGCTAAATGAATAAAATAAGCCCAAGAGCTGATAGGTCTTTCATTCACAGGAGCTCTTTACAGGAAAGTATAGTATTAAAATAAAAGAAGGCCAAATCGTATGCTCATTGCAAATTCAGAGAATCCTCACTGCTGAATTATTAAAATATTTACACCGGTATTCCATTTTTCCTCTTGGCTCAGGATGGTTATAGCGTCAGACTCGGATCTGAGAGATCCAGGTTCAAATCCCCAATGGAAGTTTGCAAGATGATCTGGAACCAGCCATGCGCAGTCAGCCTGATCTACTCCATAGGATTGTTGCGGGGACAAAACAGAGGAAAGACTACCACTGGGCTGTTCCCCACTTACCTTAAGCCCCGCGCTACTCTCCTCAAGTACTCTTTTTCAAAGGCCCGGTGTTCCTCTCGGCACTCCCCACGCACAGGGGGGGTAGGCGACAAGCAGCCGACCCTTGGCCAGCTGTCACCCGCTATCACGCCCCCCCCCATGGCCGGGCATCCCCTGGGAGCTCTGTAAGCGAGCGCTTTTAGTGACCCATGACCCCTGCGGAGACATCCAGAGCGCTGCCAAGGGAGTGCTCTGGCAGCTGAGAGCAGCAGCCTTGACATAGGAGGGATTGTGGAGAGTGGGGAAACGCCCACTGTTAGCCAGGCTAGGTTCTCACTGGGATAAAGACAGAGTAGACATTAAGGAGGTAAATGCATAAATAATACTATTTTTATAATAACTTGGACTATTAAAAGTGCAGTCTAATAACTTGGACTATTGAAAGTGCAGTCCAAGATAGAGTTACACACTTCTCAGTCCACTGAGTTAAGTGGACTTAGATATAATTTATTTATTTATTTGTTTTTGTTTTTATTTATTTATTCAGTTTACATACCGCCCTCCCGGAGGGCCTCAGAGTGATTCACAACAGAAATACAAATAAACCATAATAATTCCATTACTGTATAGTACTGGTCCTTAATTTAAAAGCAGATTGCTCAAATTTTAACCTTTCCATTAAATCACGATTAAAATGTAGATAAAAATACAGATGGCGTCCCACGTAATTTTAAAAGTTCCCTTAAAAGGAGGGACAGCAGGGGCCTCCCGATGTTTAAAGGGGTGCACATATCCAGGCTGGCATCCCAAAAAAGCCCGGGCGGAACAGCTCAGTCTTGCAGGCCCTACAGAGACTCCCTTAGGTCCAGCAGTGGCCCAGGACAGCCTGGAGAGAGCGTTCCCACCAGGCAGGGAGCCAGGGCGTAAAAGCCCCTAGCCGGGTGGAAACCAGCAGCATCATGGAGGGCCAAGGGACCTTCCAACAAATTGGCCTCTGCTGAGCGCACTTGGGGGCCCTAGATTGCAGACACATGGGTAGAGACCCAGACGGTTTAGGTTAATTCTGTTTAGGACTGCATTGTCCCGCACAAATGTCATTTAAATTGAGAGGCACAGATCTATTTTACATAATGCATATGGGGTCGATCCATTCAGAGGTGCTTTTGCCGATTGTTTGCAGTTCTACGACATTATTTCATAAAAGAACACGGAAACACTTTGTTTTACACAGGGGAAGATTCAACGAGACCACATTTCTCACCCCTCAAATGGTTTGAAGACGTCTCCTCTAACGGCACACTCTTCAAATGCTCTACGGCTACAGATTTCAATGGGGAACTCTTTGTAGGATCACACTGCAAATTGACGCTGTACATCCTCCATACACAAGCCAGAAACTTAAATTCTATCCCAAGAAGGACCATGAAAATGCACGAGAAAACTGGGTTTTCTAACACTCGTAGTTGCTTAAAACCTGCCAAGTCCAGCATGTAAGTTATGCCCATGTAACGTACACCCGTCCTGACATCATCCTTGAGCTAGGCCATTTCAGTTGAAGGCCGGGACAGCTGGAGTTCAGATTTCAGAACTGGTGAGGACCCTCCAATGATGTCAGATTTAAGACCGTTCTTGAGGTTGCCGGAGGAAAGCAAAGCCAGAAGCCAGTCGTGGTAGAAGAGTTTCTACCTTAAAGCAAGGAAGAGAAAAAATGCCTCAGGGAATGTAGTGTTGACCTCACAAATGGGAATCTCGCACTTCTCTCACCCTTTACTTTGAAACTCCCCCTCCATTACCCTGTGAGCTCATCTAAAGCTCCGTTGCTTTTATATCCAGTGGACACATGGTGGTACTCAGATAAATATGGCTACCAATTTTATTTGAAGGAGCACTACAGGGCAAAAATATTAACTCCTATGTTGTCACCTGACCTTGAAGTAGTTAGAAGATGGGCCCCTATTAATATCCACAAATGGGTGGTTGATACGGAGGCATGTTGTGATATTTGCTTAATCCACAATTCAAAGGTTTCTGTTTGGTATCCTCGTTTTAAGTGCACAAAAACATTTTCACGGCACCTCTCTGATCTTTCCAAAGCTCCATTAAGCGGAACCTTCACAAATGCCCATCTTCAAATGATGCCCTGGGTTTATTTACAGGGCAGATATAATAAAATCCCTTTGGCCCTATGCCTCTGTCCCTGTACATCCAGCCTTATAGAGAATGTTGCTCGTTCTCTTCTTTGCTGTGCTCTACACAACTCTAACAATCTAGGCCAGTGTTTCCCAACCTTTTCGAGGTCAGAATACCCTTGACCTCACTCTTCATATCTCACGGTACCCCTGCCGCCCCCCCTCCACCTTCCCTCCCATTGCCCTGCTTGCCACACGCCCACCTTCCCCTCCCAGGGTGAAGGGAAGCACTGGGGGTGGTGGTGGCTGCTGACCTTGTGGCAGGCCCTGCCCCATGGGCCAGCTCCATATCCTTGCTGGCGCCGGTGGGAGACACCACAAAAGTGAGAGCCCCGGTAGATGTTACGCTTGTGGTACCCCTGGGACGTACTCCGGCGGCACCCCAGGGTACCACAAGAACCCTGGTTGAGAGAATGGCTGATCCTAGGCCATGGAGTGTCAAACTTCGTGGCCCACTTCCAGATAGCTACTTGGTTTACAGTTGCCATCATCCCCTACCAGCACCTATGCTGGCATGGGATGATGTAGGAACTATAGTCCTGCTTTATCTGGAGAGAACAGCGAGTTTGTCTAAACTGAAACAGGCTATCACTCCAGCAGGACAGACAAGGAGCGCATCAGTTCCTTGCTGGCAGATGTAGATCCTTCTCGGCCCCATCCAATCTGCCGGTGGGAGTTGAAGTTCGAACCCTGCGCACAGTGGATTTGCCCTCCCTGGGGCACTTGAACAAAGCAGAGAGGTGGATTCTTGCAGATGCTTGGGTGCACGGATGGGCGCCAGGGTCTCGGCACCCCAGTTGTTGCTGCTGGCATAGTAGGGGCAGCCCAGAGGCATGTTAGGCGTTTCCCCACTTACCGATCGCAGCTCCCTATGCCATTGCGTGCTACTCAAGCGCCAAGCATCATTTGCTGGCGTGCGCCCGGTGCCTTCCCGACCCTCGGCGACTCTGGCGGGGTCATCAAGCGCCCGTTTTGAAGAAGGCCAGGAATGACGCCAGCAGCTGAGAGCGCTGACAGCGTCAGCGTCAGGCGGCTGCGTGTCACGCCCTATGGTGGGGAGTGCGGGGGACCCCGTGCTGCCAGCTACAGTGGCTACAGCGGGGCAGAGGGAAAGGTAAGTAGGAAAACACCCTTAGTCAGCTTTCTCCTGGTCATTTCCCCCATTGTGTTGGCAGCTGGGGCTTCAGAATGATGACACCAAAATTTAGCATAAATCCATTAAACCCAATGAGGGCTGCCCAGCCCTGGAGAGGTTTTTTTTTGGTATTTTAAGCCCCTCCATACCTCTGGGAAACCCTCCTTGTGAGCAGCCGGTCGGCGTGGCCTGTGGTGACACAGCCAGGCCCCCTGCTTATTGGACAAAGCTGCCTGTTACTCACTGCGTTGCCTCTTTTATGTTTTAACTAAATTAAGGAAGAGGCACATGCATCCAGAGACGCCCCAGGTGGAGGCATGGCCGGGCCGTGGCGGGGGCGTTCTGGGGGCGATTTCCTCGGGGCAGGTCAGGGCGGTGGCGAGAGCCAGGGGCGTAGAGTCGCCCTGGGGAGCGGATTCCCCTCCACGCCAAGCTGCCCCTCGTGCATCCAATCTTTCACAGTAGATGCATTGATTGCATTTGTTTTCAGGTGTTGCTATCCTATGTCAATTTTACAATGGTATATTATCGTATTTGGCAATAGTAAAGTCTGTGACTGCTGTTGGAGTTTATTGCACAGAGAAGCAGCTAACACACTGGTTAAAAGAGCAAAGGGCAAATGTTTTTGAGGGAACTGCATTTAGGATAGGAAAGAGGGAGGGACAGAATGAGTGCTATCTTGCTAGGAAGAGTCTCTGCTATACCTTTTGAGAAAAGGCAGGATATTAGACCTGAGAGGATCAGCCTAAGGACAGACAAGAGGTGACACAATAGGACAGAGGGGCCACTAACTTTACAGCCCTCTCCCGGTGACCATTTGCCCACCTCCTGCTGGGTCTTCCTCCTAGTTCCTTTGCACCTTAGACATTGCTATATCCAGCAACTACCACTTTTTAATAAATTATTTACTTACACACTTAGTTTGAAACTTGGTAGCAATAGCAATTTACCAGTGCCTTTCTAATGCAGGCAGCCAACGTGTCCTTTATGGAGGCCATGAAGAATGAAATCAGAGAAGCCATAATGTCTGTAGTACATAATGTCTGTACTCAATAGGATATTTATGTGCTGCGTATGCAGAGGTGGGATCTAGCAGGTTCTCACAGGTTCCCGAGAGTAGGTTACTAATTATTTGTGTGTGCCGAGAGGGGGTGACTAATGAGTGATTTTGCCACGTGATTTTTGCCTTAGTTACGCCCCTCCTCTCAGCAGTAAGCCAAGAGAACTTAAAGAGCAGCCCTAGCAGGAGGATTGCACCAGCGTGCATGGCAGCCTAAGCCCTGCGTGCGTGCGTTCCTGCCCAAGGACCCGGTATGGCGGCTGCGTCCTTGCCACAGCCTGCCAAGTGCCCGCCCCCGAGATACCCATGCGCCCAGATGCCGCCCAGCCCATTGGCTCACGCCACAGTTTGAATCCACCACCACTTAGAGACCTGTTACTTTGGAATTTTTTGGGTCCACCACACTGTGTGCATATGGCTATTAACAAATAAAGGAGCGCCCCTTTGGGTTGGATTGCCAATCTCCAGGTGATACCTGGAGACCTTCTGCCATTACAGTTGTTCTTCCAGACAACCAAGGTTAGTTCCCCTGGAGAAAATGGCAGCTTTGGAGGGTAAACGCTATGCCATTGTGCCATGCTGAGTTTTCTCCACTGCCCAAACCCCCTTAGGGGCCACCCCCCCAATAAATAACCTTCAGGAATTTCCCTGCTCAGATTTTGGCATTGCTTCTTGTTACGGCAGGGTGTGCATTACAGCACGCTCAGTGGTGGGATCCAAACATTTTAGTAACAGGTTCCCATGGTGGTGGGGTTCAAACAGTGGCATAGCACCAATGGGGCTTTCGTTAGAGACACGACAGAGTAGCTGGGCATTCAGGGGCAGGGCATTAATAATTTTCTGTTACAAAAACTCTTACTGTAAAAAAAAAAAGTTCCTAATTTCCAGCTGGTATCTTTCTGTCCATAATTTAAACATTATAGCAAGTCCTGTCGTCTACTGCCAACAGAAACAACTACTTGAAACAACTACTTGAAACAAACAGAAACAACTACTGCCAACAGAAACAACAGAAATAACTACCAGGACTTGTGGTGGTAGGGAGGGTTAAAACTCGTTAATATCTAATCTGGAGGAACGGGTTTGATTCCCATTTCGGCCGCCTGAGCTGTGGAGGCTTATTTGGGGAATTCAGATTAGCCTGTACACTCCCACACACGCCAGCTGGGTGACCTTGGGCTAGTCACAGCTTCAGCGGGAACTCTCAGCCCCACCTACCTCACAGGGTGTTTGTTGTGAGGGCAAGGAGATTATCCAGCCCACTGAGTCTCCTGCAGGAGAGAAGGGGGATATAAATCAAACTCCTCCTCCCTCCTCCTCCTCCTCCTCCTCCTCCTCTTCTTCTTCTTCTTCTTCTTCTTCTTCTTCTTCTTCTTCTTCTTCTTCTTCTTCTTCTTCTTCTTCTTCTTCTTCTTCTTCTTCTTCTTCTTCTTCTTCTTCTTCACTTCTCCTCTAGTTGACTGCCTGTCAAATACTTAATACTTTCAAATACTTAATTTTGTTTCTAATCGAAGGATGCTTTCCTTAAACAAGGAACTTCTGCTATATTTTAAAACATGTTTTTAAAACAGTAACAGGGAGAATTATCCCGTTTTCTGCCTTATTGTATTACATAGGAAACAACGGGACTTTATGATTTTTGGACCTAATGGAATTTCCTAGCGGAAGAAACAGGCGCCAGTTAGTAGCCCCCCCCTCTCGTACACACAAATGAGTGAAGTAACCCTCTCGGGAACTGGTGAGAACCTGCTGGATCCCACCGCTGAGCACGCTTTATAATAAAGTTAAATGTTCGATTTTAACAGGTCGACACATTGTTCTAGTGATATCTCTGCATTCAACTCTTTGCAACAGCATGCTGCAGCTTCATCTCTCAGGAATTTACAACAAATGGTTTTTTTTTAAAAAAAAATGAAATGTTTTCTAAGAAGTGAGGGATGGAGCTGCAGCCAATCTTCTTTCGACCATCAATAGAAACTGTTCAAGGGTGCGCCCTTGTTTTTTAAAGCACTTTGAAATACTGACTTTAACTCAGCCTGGGTCTGGACACGTCTTTTTTTTGTATTCTATAAAGGCCATCTGAAATGGACACTTAATCAAGAGACTTTATTCTCTTTGATGATTGGCAGGTCCATGAAGTATGAATACTATTCAGCATGTGGCTAGAAAAGGCCGTTGATGTGAATGTCGGAGGTGCATTGGATAGTTTTAATGAAGATAGAGTTGGATTTTTTGCTTCTTTTTTAAAGTATTGAGTCGTGATGACAAAGTGTACTCCAACGCTGGCTGAAATGCAGAATTCAAATTACATAAAAGTAATTGAGTGTGACTTAAATCACTTAGGTCAATGCAGAACTTAGCAGCCCAAGGACAGAATTGTAGCTTCTATTTTGAATTATTAGTAGTCTCGAGCTGGTTTTCTGCTTGTAGCTGGAGTGGGGGGAAATTAAATCAAATTCACAGACATCGCTTACTAGAGTTGCCAGATTCCCCCCTCCCTGGCTACCGGCAGGGGACAGGGGCAGAGGTGGGATCCAGCAGGTTCTCACAGGTTCCCGAGAGTAGGTTACTAATTATTTGTGTGTGCCGAGAGGGGGTTTACTAATTGGTGATTTTGCCACGTGATTTGCCTTAGACCGCCCTCCTCTCAGCATGAGCCTTAGCAGGGCAAACCAGTCCTAGCAGGAGGTGCGCGGCGATGCGTGGCAGCCCTGCGCCTCACGTGCATTGTTCACACCCACTGGCCCCAGCACAGCGACTGTGTCTTTGCCACAGCCCCGCCCATGAATGCCCCACCCATGGAATGCCGGCCCATGCCCCCGCCGTGCCCGCCCAGCCCCATTTGCCGCTATACCACAGTTTGAATCCCACCACCATGGGAACCTGTTACTAAAATTTTGGATCCACACTGGACTAGTGGTGGGGTGTGAATCCAGGTTGGGAAACTTTTGGAGATTTCAGGTGGAACATGGGGACGACAGGGACTTCAGTGAGGGACAAGGTCATGAATCCATCCTCCAAAGTATCTATTTTATCTAGGGGAACTCATCTCTGTCATCTGGATATCAGATGTAATTCCAGAAGGTTCACAGGTCTCACCTGGAGGCTGTTGTT
This sequence comes from Sphaerodactylus townsendi, assembly GCF_021028975.2. Lineage (NCBI taxonomy): Eukaryota > Metazoa > Chordata > Lepidosauria > Squamata > Sphaerodactylidae > Sphaerodactylus > Sphaerodactylus townsendi. Next base: position 186,613,290 of record NC_059425.1, read on the forward strand.
TAAATTGCTTAGTGCAAGGGTCTGTTACTCCAGTCAATATCTGAGACTCAGGAAAGGTTCAAGAGCTTTATTGAGCTGTGTCAGAAACTTAGCTGCAGAAAGCCAGAGCTGGGACCCCAGCTTTTGCAGCCTGCATATATCTCCACGTTTCCTGCTTTCCTGCTAGGAGCAGCAGTGGCGTAGGAGGTTAAGAGCTCGTGTATCTAATCTGGAGGGACGGTTTGATTCCCAAGCTCACCACCAGGCTGTGGGAGGCTTATCTGGGGAATTCAGATTGGCCTGTACACTCCCTGCGTAGCTGGGTGACTTGGGCCTAGTCCCACAGCTTCTGGAGCTCCTCTCAGTACACCTACCTCACAGGGGTGTTTGTTGTGAGGGGGGAGGGGCAAGGAAATTGCCAAGCCCTTTGGGTCTCCTGGGAGAGGGGGGATATAAATCAAACTCCCTCCCTCCTCCTCCTCCTCCTCCTCCTCCTCCTCCCTCCTCCTCCTCTTCTTCTTCTTCTTCTTGCTTCTTCTTAACCCTGCTTCTTCTTCTTCTTCTTCTTCTTCTTCTTCTTCTTCTTCTTCTTCTTCTTCTTCTTCTTCTTCTTCTTCTTCTTCTTCTTCTTCTTCTTCTTCTTCTTCTTCTTCTTCCACAGTCTCCCCCCTCCCACCTTTTCCTACTATAGGGTGAATAAGAAAAGTACAGTGGTTAGCCCAGTATTGTTATGTTCCAGCATTCAAGGACAAGCGATAGACACAATCTGGCCCCGGGGAGGGGAGGACTGAGGGAGGCAAACTTCACTATTTACAAGCACAGCGATTGAAACAGAATGGCCCATTAACAGACAGGTAACAGCAAGTGCAGGTGTGACTGGGCACCAGCCCGGTGATGCCAGGTCAAGAGGGAGCCAGGTCTAATGCTTAGCCCTTCTTCTGCATGTGGAATACAGTTTTGTGTTGCATAACCGATCAGTCCAGTTCATATCCTTTTGGCTGACTGTGATCAGGAAGCCAATAGTTCACAGAATTGTTTGGATGCCTCCATGGCCAATTATGCATGCACTGCTTATCCCGCAGCTGTTTGATTTACAATGGCATTTTCCAGTATTCTTTTAATTTACACAAGGATTCTCCTCCTGCTCTTTGCTTTGCTTTGCTTTGCTTTGCTCAACTAATCCACTATTTTGCCCACCCCAGTTTCCTTATTTCAGTGCAACCACCATTTGGGGAGGATTCATTCTGTTCACTCTGCTTTCATTCTTTAGTTCTCTTTAGTTCTTTAGTTCTTTAGTTCTTTCATTTGTTCTTTCATTCTTTTGTTTGTTTGTTCGTTCTTTCGTTCTTTCGTTCTGATAGCTTTAGTCTAGCATTATTTTGCTTGACCATGTCAATGTCATGTTAATTTCACCTTCAGTATTTAATGAAAAAAGAAAATGAAGCCATTCTGACCATTCTGAAATGGTGGCTGTATGAGTGGGAGGTACACAGCTTCGGGGGTGAGTGGGGGAAGGCTGGAAGGAGTAAGAAAGTCCAAAGAAAGCTTAATGCATGGTGATTGCCTTTGTTTTTCCTATGAAGGGAGAGAAAAAGATGGACTCTAAGAGCTTTTGGAAACCACAGGTGTTTTCTGATCTGAAGGAGGGGTTACTGCCAAATGGGGGAAACAAATGTATAATCAAGAATCAAACCCAAAGGGAATGTATGCTCAATGCAAACACAAGCATAAAAGTCTCATAACAGTTTGATATTCGTTTGCTGATACAGCTTTCACCTAAGTACAGCCAGTCCCTCTAACTGTTAAAAGTATTTGAGGTTTTTGAGTTGTGACTTTCTACTTTGATATATCTGTGTGCCTTTGGGTCTGCCTGTGAACCTAGCTAATCTTATAACTACTTCTCAATAGGAGGCCACCAGGGCCCTTCCACTGCGATGCAGAATCAGGCCTCCATAGCATGGTATACGGTGGGCTCAGCCACCGCACACTAAGCGTCACGGCGGCCCTGGGAGTTCCCTGCAGGCGGAGAGGCGGTTCCACATGGAGCTGCCTCTCAGTGGTCCCCCTCCACTCACCTTCTTGTGCAGTGTCCCTCTGGAGGACTGCAGGGACCCGCCCACACTGCCCTGCAACCTCCAGAGGTCGGAGGGCAGCGTGGAGCCAGGTCTTCCTGACCCTCAGAGGGGCTGGCTGCCTGAAATGATAAGAAACAACAAGGAAAGGCTCGTCTTTCCGGTGAGTGCAGTTTGCACTCGCCCGGGAGGAACGCTATTTTCAGGGGCTTCCGCGCCTCCTGGGGAAAGCCAGGACAGCATTGCGAACGGTCTCCCAGGGATAGTGTTTTTGCTGTCCCTGGGATGCTGTATTTGGCCCGTGAGGAAAGGGCCTGGTGCAGGTATCTGGTATAATTCATAACTAAAGGATTCAACTGCAAAGGTACAAAGAAACAATAAACTGTGAATGATTCTTTGCTTAACATGTAGGTTAATTGAATGTCCTGATCATGACCCTGAGAGATAAATTTCTCTTCCCTAATAATGGAGAAGTTTCAGTTTGCAGATGATACAAGTGCAACGTATTTTCTATCACCAACTGGACCCTGCAGTAGAGGTAGTAATCACCGAGCCAGAAAGATTCCCCTGATGGGTTTCCAGAAAATATTGAGTCAATCTGATCTGATCAGAAATAGTCAAAGAGTGATAAAATGTGTGCATTTATGGAACTTTGGTGGATAGATAAAACACCTGGGGTCCAATGGAAGCTGGTAACTTTGCGGTGGATAGTGTGAACTGTTGTGCTGCTGCTTAATTGGGTCCATTTCCGAGGAGACTTACAAAGATAATTAGAGATTTTGACCTCATTACGTTTAGAGGCTAGAGATGAGCAGAGATGGTTTTGCCATTATGTTCCTCTGCATAGCAACTTTGGTCTTTTTTCTATTCAAACACCAACCATGGCTAATGCTGCTTAGGACACTTCTGCACATTACAGAAGAATAGTACTCAATCCCACTTGCAATTGATTGCAAGTGGATTTTGCTATTTTGCACAGTAAAATCCAGCTGCACATTGAAAGTGAATTCAAAGCGTATTATTCTGCATGTGTGAAAGTGCCCTTAGACTTCTGAGCTCTGACAAACTTAGGCTAGTCTGAGCTATTCAAGAGGAACCAGAACTACTATAATATGATGTGTGTTTCTTCAACCCAACTAGCTGATAGGTTACAGCCGTGGGGGGAGGGGCATGCATATTGTCCTCAACCCTAGTTGACTGGGCCGTCTCCTGAGGAAGGAGGGGTTGGTTTTGGCCTATTTTCAAAATGGATGCCTGGCTGAGGGTTTATGTACTGCAGTTCGAATAAAGCAGATTTGTAGCTTTGATTTTTCTGGCATGGACATCATATTTAGATTCCAGCTGCAGTTCCATCTTGAGGCTCTGTGCTGCTAATTATCCAATCAGAAATAGCTCTATGGTGGTTCGGATTTTGGAGATGAAAAAGATATGCGGCGGTATGGTCTGCGTTAAGTGGAATCCCCAGTCTCAGAGGTGAACAAGCTTTGTTGGCTGCACTATTAAGATTTTGTGCTTTGATATCCAAAAGCCTGCCTTTAATTTTTTTGGGGTAGGCCTCAGATGCCCAACATCTACAACTGTAATTCAATGCCTGTCATCCACAAATGGTATAGAGATCATGAAGAAGAGAAGAAGAAGAGAGAGAGAGAGAAGAAAAAGAAGAAGAAGAGAGAAGAAGAGAAGAGAAGAGAGAGGAGGAAGGAGGAGGAGGAGGAGGGAGGAGGAGGAGAGGAGGAGGAGGAGGAGGAGGGAGGGAGGAGGAGGAGGAGGAGGAGGAATTTATACACTTTATACAGATATGTACATATTCCAATCATAAGACTACATTTCCATTCCTATTTAATAATAATATATATATATGTAATAATAATAATATGTATGTATAATAATAATAATAATAATAATATGTAATAATATATATATATATATGTAATAATAATAATAATAGTTTGGATTTATATCCCTTCTCTCCCTGTAGGGAGACTCAAGGGAGCTTACAATCTCCCTTGCCCTTCCCCCCCTCCTTAAACACCCCTGTGAAGTGGGTGGGGCTGAGGCCTCGAGAAGCTGTAGCTAGCCCAAGGTCATCCAGCTGGCATGTGTGGGAGGAGTGCACAAGGCTAGCCTAGAATTCCCAGATAAGCCTCCACAGCTCAAGCGGCAGAGCGAGGAATCAAACCCGGTTCCTCCAGATTAGAATGCACCTGCCATCTAGAGTTCAGCTGGAATTCTGGAAAATCCCCAGGTCCCATCTGGAGGTTGGCACCGCAACCCATGGGGCACCTAGAGACAGGTATTATGCTGACTAAGACACCTCTAGACATTGTACAGTAGAGGCGTTTTACCCACGAGAGTAATCTTCAAAGGATACGCGATTCTACATGACCCAGGAGGCTATGGTTACAATGGAGCTCACGAGGCACTTTAAACCGGGCCTGGTCTCCTCAGAGGCACAACAAAACCCAGCCACAGTGTGATGTGACTTGAGGCAGCTCATCTCAATTATTTCCTTTTTAAGGAATCGGTGGGGGAGGAAACACGGGCTGCATATTTACATGGAATTCCCCGAAGAGTATCTGTCATGCTGGAGATTAAACTGAATGACTCTCCCCAGCTTAATGTTATGCCTAAAGGCGGTCTGAGCCTTCGGGTTTCGTTGCTCCGCTGCAGATGGAGTATTATGAGCACGGAGGGTTATAAATTGTGTCCTCGTTCTCCACAGGTGCCAACACAGACCTTTCAGTGCTAAAAGGCTGGTTTCTGTGTGGGCCCTCTCTGTGCTAACCCCCAGACTGCTTCCACACAAAATGCATATCGGGAGAGGCATCACCTCTTAAAACGCAACATTGGATCTGATGATGGCTATTGACAAGTAGGGTTGAAGTCAGAGGTGGGATCCAGCAGGTTCTCACCAGTTCCCGAGAGTGGGTTACTAATTCTTTGGGTGTGCCGAGAGGGGGTTACTAATTGGGTCCGCTTTTCCGTCTCCATACCTCTGAGACATCCTCCTTTGAACATTAGAAGGTTCTATATTGTTATTTGTTATTTATTTATTTATTTGTTATTTATTTGTTGTTGTTGTTTATTTATTTATTTGTTATTTATTTATTATTAGGTTATAGACCGCCCTCCCCCAAAGGGCTCAGGGAGGTGTACAGTATATAGATAGAGCACAATCAAATTAAAATACAATAAATATGAATTAAGATGGCTCTAATAAAAAGAAACCCTATCCATTAAAATGCAGCTTATAAAATTAATATTATTATTAGCAACTTAAGATGAAACCTGCTGTCAATTCCCTCTAAAAACATACATCAAGGAGAGGTGGGAATACATGATGTTATAACAGCAAGAAAAGGGAGGGAGGGAGGGGCAATTGTGACTAATAATGTAACTCCCTGAACTGGGTTAATCCCTTTCAGGTACTGCAACTCATTGATTCTCATTGCTACATTACCTTTTATCTCACCAGTCTCTATCAAAGAACCTGTGTGTTTCACCATTGCTGTGTTCAGATTTGTGAGCTGGGGCATTTTCTACAATGTGATGATGATTTAGAAATGATCTGGTGCAAAAAAAAAAAATTTGGGGGGGGGGTCGTGAGGTGGGTGGCTGCCCTTGAGGGGGGGGCATCCAACTCAGGTTTACCCAGGGCTCAGGTTTGCCTAGGAGTCGCCTCACTTGCTGAGGGAACCTGTTACCACTAAAATTTTTGGATCCACCACTGGTTGAAGTTCTAGGTTGGGGAATTCCTGGGATGCTGGAGTGGCCTGGGAGGGAGGGCTTCCAGAGAGGGAATTATAAATACTTACACATGGTTCAACCGATTGAATTTTTGAACCAATTGCAAAAAGTGGGATATAAATCCGAACTCATCTTTCTGGTCTCCTTTCTAAGACTTGCCTGCTCCAAAGCCTTCCGTCAATCAAGGGGCCTCCTTTGCCCCAGTAAACAGACAGTACACAGGATAAGAGAATGTATAGATGTTTGTAAAGTTAATCCACCTGTTGATCTGGCAGTTTTCATTAAAGTTTCCAGCTTCATATGTTTCTGATCAGACGCACCTTGTTAATTCTTTGATTCCAGTCACAAGTGACAGGCAAGCACGGCTCATAACATATCTCTTTGGAACCTTTCCAAAGGAACAACGTACAGTCAGTTGTACCAACTCAACTACCTATGCTGCCGTCATTCCCCCATTGATGTCTGGCACCAGCTACGCCACAACTGGGCAACTTGTGTGTAACCAGGAGACTGCTTGGAATCTTAAAACACCTCATTAGTCCCACAAGGCCTTTCAAGGCTCCTAACTGCTTCTCCATTAAAAACATACGCTTCTCCATAAATATCATTTGTATTCAAATCCCACACTGAAAACTAGGCCTGGAGATTCGGGTGCACCGAATCCCAGATTTGGCCTGAATCTGGGCACATTGAGGGCACATTGAGGGCCAAAATCATTGAATATGTCCCGTCAGATATAGACAAAACTGAATGCAGACATTCAGACTTTTTTTGGAGGGTTTTAGGTTTTTTTTGCATTTCAGCCTGCAGGGGGTGCATTTTTAAAGCCAGTGGCGCCAACATTTCAGGGTAACATCTGGAGTCACCCAAGTTTGGTGAAGTTTGGTTTAGGGGGCCCAAAGTTATGGACTCCCAAAGGGGAAGCCCCCATCTCTTGTTAGCTCCCATTGGAAATGGGGGGATGGCACCACTTTGAGGGTCCATGGCACACGGACCCCTAAACCAATCTTCACCAAAATTGGGTACTTTTATCAAAAGAGTCTCCAGAGAATACCCTGAAATGTTGGTCCTACTAGCCTTAAAAATGCACCCCCAAAATGCAAAAAACACCAAAAATACAAAAAAATCAGACCCAATTTTTTGGGAATTTATATCAAATATTCAGATTTATATCAAATGTATTATTTGACTTATTCAGACATGCAATTGTGTTATGCCTGAATAAATCTGAATTTTACCAAATTTCTAGGGTATTGACCAAGTCTACTGAGAACCACCAGCTGTGGCATCATCAAAGAATAAAACCTTATGGACCCCCAACCTTATTACAGAACTGTCAAGTAAGTTGGTACAGGGGTTTGTTTGCTCAGTGCTGAAGCCTACTTGAAGCTGAAGCGTAATGGGACAGATCTATGTAATGATCATAGTATGATCCAGAAGATCCTTCTTGTCCTCCACCAAAAGACAAACTCTTTTGAGTACAGGTAATTTTTGTGTATGAGTTTGACAATACAGTTCTTGCAGTGGTGGGATCCAAAAATTTTAATAACACGTTCCGATGGTGGTGGGATTCAAACAGTGATGCCGCCGCACACACGCACCTCTAGTCCCTATTGGGCAGGGACAGTGGTGGGATCCAACAATTTTAGTAACAGGTTCCCATGGTGGTGGGATTCAAACAGTGGCGTAACAGCAATGGGACTGGGCAGGCAGCCAGGCGTGGCCGGGCATTCAAGAGGCGGGGGCATTCCTGTAGGCGGGGCTGTGGGGGGCGCGGCCATGCATGTGATCCTGGGCCGGAAGCGAGATGCACTCCAGGCAGGCTGCCCGCGCCGGTGCACCTCCTCCTAGACTGCCTCAAGTTCTCTGGCAGCTACTGCTGGGGAGGCGTGGCAAGGCAAAAGAAATCACATAGCAAAGCACCAGTGCGTAACCCCCTCTCAGCACACACAGAGTAATTGGTAACCTACTCTGCAGGAACCTAGCAGGGAACCTGCTGGATCCCACCTCTGGGCAGGGAGGTTGCTTTGCCGAAAGCCACCGGCCACTCAAGAAGAGTGTAAGTAGCCACTTCTAGAGAGAGTGGTGAGGGAACTAGGTTGGATCCCACCTCTGAATTCTTGTGTATGTTTGGGAGTCCCTGGATCAGGATAAAAAGGTGTGGTGCCATCCTAGGACAGAACAAAATGTTATCATGAATTAGGGTTGCCAGCTTCAGGCTAAGAGAGTATATGACTATCCTAAGGTCACCCTGCAGGCTTCCATGGCACAGTGAAATTTGAACTTGGATCTTCTGGAACTTTGAAAAAGGAAACTGAATAACCAGAGGTGGGATCCAGCAGGTTCTCACAGGTTCCCGAGAGTAGGTTACTAATTATTTGTGTGTGCCGAGAGGGGGTTACTAATTGGTGATTTGCAAAATTGCAAAACTGAGGCTATTGGACTTGGGTCACATTTGGTACCGCAGCAAACAGGCTTCTTGCTGCCTTTTATCTTCCCTTCTTAACAAGTTTTAAATGGCCTTTAAGAGCTTTTAAAACATTTTTTTAAATAATCCCCCCCCCCCTTGCTTTTTTAGCAATGAGATCCTTCAGCTCTGGGGAGGCCTGCTTTAGAAAGATGGATAGGTTTGAATCAGCCCTTCAGGGCTTCTAGTTTAAAGAAATATTAGGATAAACCAAAGGATTTTTTCCCATGCATTTATTGTGTCTTGGGGGGAAACTTTTTCTATTATGTCTACCTGATTTTAACTGCATTGTGTTGAATGCAGTCCACTGGGCACATCTGTTAGACCTCAAGGAAGTTATTTTGCTTTCCTTAAAGCATTTTCTACACCGCCTTTTCACCCAAATGGGCGTGTGTGAAGTGTCATCAAGTAGCAGCCAATTTACGACTGCCCAGTAGGGTTTTCAAGGTGGGAGACTATGGCCCTTTTGGCACAAATCTTCTGAGACATTTGTAAAACATTTGTAAAACATATTCAATCCTCCCCTTTTGTTCACCCTCACCTTCTTGAAACAATTCCTGTTCTAATCATTTTTTTTGAGGTAAGGGAGAGAAAACAGACTGACCCATACTGTGAGAGCAACATCTAACACAGGAGCACCTGGATTTTTTGTTCAGGGATCTCCTCTTCTTCTATGAAACAGAGTCCTACTAGAACATAGGTGTCAAACTCGCGGCCCTCCAGATGTCATGGACTACAGTTCCCATCATCCCCTGCCAGCATGTTCTGCCACAGAACAGTAATTAAATAAACTGCAGAACTGGTTCTGGTGGGTTTTCCAGGCTGTGTGGCCGAGGTCTGGTGGATCTTGTTCGTAACGTTTTTCCTGCATCTGTGGCTGGCGATAACTGAGAGGTTAATGTCCACAGAGAGAAGTCCTATAATCGCACTATGTCCCTCTGTGATACACACTCACAGAGAAGTGCCCAGCTACGGATACAAGAAGAGCTTTCGATTAAGGCTCAAGATGCAGACCCTGACCACACAGCCATCTTCCTGTGACTCCACCAAACAGTGAATCTGGCCGTGAAAGCCTTTGACAATAAACTGAAGAACAGTCATTATGTCATTATATTTAATGTACTGCCTTTGCAGGATCATGATAACAGCATGGCTCCAGTGGTGGGATCCAAAAATTTTAGTAACAGGTTCCCATGGTGGTGGGATTCAAACTGTGGCGTAGCGCCCAATGGGGCTTGGCGGAGGAGCCTGACGGCCAGGGGAGTGTGGCTGGGCATTCCAGGGGCAGGGCATTCCCTAGGCCGAGGGGCTGTAGCAGAAGGCCTTGGCAGCCGCTTCGCCAGTCCTTGAGGCTGAGAAGCGAGTGCGCAGGCGCCCAGGCTGCCACATACTTGCCCAGTGCACCCTCTGCTAGACTGCTTCCAGCACAAGAAGTTCTGTAGCTGCTGAGGAGGAGAGCGTGACTAAGGCAAAAATCCATTAGCAAAATCACCAATTAGTAACCCCTCTCGGCACACACAAATGGTGGTAACCTACTCACTAGGGAACCTGCCCAGGAACCTGCTGGATCCCACCTCTGCATGGCTCCTAGAAAATGGTGGAAACCCCGTAGAAGTGTGTGAAGAGAGCTTTTGTTGTTGTTTTCATCATCATCAACCTTTTATTGGCATGAGTTTAAAATACAACAGAGAGGTTGAGGAGAATCAAGTTAAAATAAGTAAATAAAATAAGTTTTTTTTTGTTTTAATGAAGCCAGGTAGAACTCTGATCCTACCTTGGTAAATGGGGCCTGGAAGCATACAGCATGCCGACACGTATTTTACAACTCTGAGCAAACTCTGTGGAAACTGGTGTGTCTTTCAGGCTTCTTCTACATTTTTTCCAAAACAAGTCTATTTTCATAAGTGTCAATTACATCAGATTGTTTTATAACTCTGAAGGCCGTTAAAAGCATACTTCTTGGCCATTAAGAGCTATTGGAAATCTACAGGTGACATCATCTGTTGATTTCATTGGACAGACTGACTTCAAGAAATGCCCACTGAGCCTCTTGTTCAATATGAGAAAAATAGTGATGATAATTTCAAAAACGAACACTTTCATTGAGAAGTTCTCTTGCATCAGGGTCGACTGAAATGAATGTGATGTCCAGGGATTCTTGTACCTAACTCACAGGGTTGGGGGCTCATGCTGAGGGAACCAAGTTCTCCTCCAACTGAGTGGCCAGAGGATTTGCCCCTTCCGACCAAACTTAACCAAAGTTGGCTTGTTCCTTTGAGGAGACTCACCATCAGCCCTGCAGGAAATTTGGTGCCTGGCACATTGTAAGACTCCCACTAAAGCCCCCCTCCGAATAAAATCTCCAGCACAGAGGCAGCTGGTCATAACAGCAACCCCCCCCCCCATACCTCCAACTGGCCCTTTCCACACGGGTCGTTTACAGCGCCCTAGGGACTGCAAAAACGCTGTCCCTGGGGCTGTTCAGCATGAGGGCGCGGCAGCTGCTTTGCTGCCGCGCTCGCCCTCGCTCCCCAGCTGGTCTTGAGCCACCATTTTCCCCACCTGGCTCCCTGGTGAGGGTTTCTGGACAAACTTGGTGGCTGGCTGCCCCTGCCGATGCAACTGTGACAGCGGCTGGAAGCATAATCCTCCCCCCTACGTGGGCTTTCCTTCCCTCACGACCTTCCGGTGGCGTCGCCGAGAACCTGGGGACCGCGCCCCCCTGCCCTGCAGCTCCAAGGCTGATTACGTGCAGGGGTGGGAAGTGATGTCCCACAGCCTCGGCTGACGGCGCAGAGATTGCCCAGGGAAGGTAAGTCGATTCCCTGTTGTTGGGGGGGGGGTGTTGAGTTGGCGTCATGTATGCCGACCCAACCCCCAGCGTGGCCATGCGGAAGCGGCCACTGTTTCAAATAGAGTGAAAACCCAGCATTTTTCCTGTCCCAATTTTTTAAAAAGCATCTGTGTGGAAAGGGTCACTGCCTTCTAACTCTCAAAAGTGAAGCAAGATTGCCCCTGGTTAGTACTTGGATGTGCAACCCACCCAGGATATCCAGCGTTGCTACGAAGATGCAGGTCATGGCAAAACACCTCTGTCTCTTGCCTTGAAAATGCAATAGGGTGGCCATAAATTGGCTGTGACTTGATGCTTTCTACCACCACCAGAAGGTGCAAAGCAATTTGGGCTAGTCACAGCTCTCTCAGCCCCACCTACTTCACAGGCTGTTTGTTGTGAGGGGGGAAGGGAAAGGAGTTTGTAAGCCCCATTGAGTCTCCTTACAGGAGAGAAAGGGGGGATATAAATCCAACTCTTCTTCTTCTTCTTCTTCTTCTTCTTCTTCTTCTTCTTCTTCTTCTTCTTCTTCTTCTTCTTCTTCTTCTTCTTCTTCTTCTTCTTCTTCTTCTTCTTCTTCTTCTTCTTCTTCTTCTTCACTAGAGGTCCAACAGGCACCAACACTATATACCTTTTGGCTCCTAGTTAAGACCATCATTTCCACTTGAGCATTTGAATGACCAGTGCCATCTACCCCCGTCTAGTGGGCTTTTTTTTGAAACTTGGCTCCACCTGTACCTGGGAGGGTTAGGGAGGGAGTGGGTATGTTTTAGGTGTGTTTTTGTCTTAGATATGTTTTGTTTTTGGTACGCTTTTAGGTACGTTTTAGTTTTAGTTCTGTTTTTAGGAACTTTTATCTGTATATGATGTTGTTTTTATTATAACGTGAGAAGCGTTTTTAGATGGTTGTAACTTGCCCTGGGATGCATTTGAAGGGTGGGACAGAAATCAGCCAAAGAAATAAATGTACTTTAAAAGGGAAACATCACAAAATGGCGGACAAGAATCATTTCGTGGGGATGAGCATGGGCATACATTGTGGTAAAGAAGGGGGGACTGAAAACGTTTTATAATTTTTTGGGGGGGATTTTTGTAGAAAGGGTCTTGGACGGGAGACTGCCAAGGAAGATTCAGCAGAGGGCGGCAATGGCAAACCACATCTGTTCCATCTCTTGCTTTACAAACCCCCTGAGGAGGAATTTCATGGGGTCACTATGGCTCATTCCGCACATGCAGAATAATGCACTTTCAAACTGCTTTCAGTGCTCTTTGAAGCTGTGCGGAATAGCAAAATCCACTTGCAAACAGTTGTGAAAGTGGTTTGAAAACACATTATTTTGCGTGTGCGGAAGGGGCCTAAGACTCAGTTGTGACTCAATGGCACATCTGACCTTTAATAATAATCAACAGAAAAGTGGCTTTCTGGGGTCACTGGCATTTATGTCCTATCCAGTGGTGGGATCCAAAAATTTTAGTAACAGGTTCCCATGGTGGTGGGATTCAAACTGTGGCGTAGCACCAATGGGGCTGGGCGGGGCACGATGTGGACATGGCTGGGCATTCCAGGGGCGGGGCATTCCTGGGCAGGGCTGTGGCAAGGACGCAGCTGCTGTGCCAGTCCTTGGGCGGGAAACGAATGCACGCAGGCGCAGGCTGCCACGCACGCCGGTGCACCTCCTGCTAGACTGCTTCAAGTTCTGCGCACTGCTGCTGAGAGGAGGGGCGTGACTAAGGCAAAAATCACGTGGCAAAATCACCAATTAGTAACCCCCTCTCGGCACACACAAATAATTAGTAACCTACTCTCGGGAACCTGTGAGAACCTGCTGGATCCCACCTCTGGTCCTATCCATGGAGTCATAAACCAGTCAGAAAGTCACCAGCAGCCACTCAAGATATACAACTGAATGAGATAGGCTGCAATAATAATCACGTGTGCTTGTGATGAGTGAAAAGATCATTCAAAATGGCGCTCCTGTCTTACCCTCATTCTGTCAAACCCGTTCAAATGGCTTTGCCAAAAAGGGGCACAAACCTCTAGGTCTGACCTTTAATTTATGTCAGCAAACGCCATTGGACTTAACACACCCTGCCTCTGCAGAGGAGAGATGGTTTTACAATAAATAATCAAAAAGCACTGATTAGGTTTGCGAGCCTAGGACCGAGATGGATAAACATCCTTCAGCGGGGAGAGAGAGAAAGAGCGGGGGAAAGTACTCCTAAGGTATCACACCCCCTTGTCCTTGAACAAGCATTCCTTTAAACTACTCAGCTGCACCGAGCAGTAGAATCAGAGACATAATTTCAGTTTCAACAAGTCATCAAACATTGTAAAAGTCAATTATATAAACATTTGGGTTTTCTGACATCGGATGCCAGCGCTGTTGGGTTCAGAGTGGAGGTTTCTAAACAGGCAATCTAGTTTTCCAGGTAATTAAAAATGTTTGTATAGACTAGCAGATTTATCTTCTGAAACCATTTTAGCACCACTTCTCTCTCGAGTGGTATCAGTTGACAGAGCGCATAATCTAGAACAGACTAATTGCCACAGGATTTTCAATTTTTTTCTTCAGCCATGTAAATGAGCCCGTCCACACAGGTGGAATCTATTAGAGTGAGCGATTCAGCTCCCATGTTGCGATCTTCATTGGCCCGTCGTCTTATCGACTCCGAGGAGGAAGTCTGCCATCCTGGAGAGAGAGAGAGCGAAAAAATAAAGCAGGCGCGGGAACAATGTCTGACTGAAAAATCGTGTTTCATTACTTTTTAATTCATATGGCCCTGTCTGTCTTAATGCACTTCTCTGATTATCATGCAAAGCAAGCCCGTAATGTCGTTTTATTCAAATCAGGAAGCAGAGCTTAAATTTAGCCTAAGAAATCATCCGACATTTCTTACGAGGCCACAAGAATGGCGACTCAATAATAGATGAATTTAATAATGCATCGCGATAGGCTTTGCAGGTACTAAATAGCCATATCGGAATGAATTAGTGGATAGTGTTATTCTATGGGAAATGGTCCTGGGTGTATAATCCTGTCTCTTTCCCCCCCCTACCCTCTCTTTCCTTCATTGTTTTCTGCATCTGTTTTACCAAAGTGAAACAATAAAAGAAACATGAAGGTTCAAAATTAAGGTTTTGGGGGGTTTTTTCCCCCCAAAAATGAAATAATTTTCAATAGCATCACAAAGTCTCTTGTAAATGATTTTACATACCCTATGTGCTGAAGGAAAATATTATGAAGGTTATCCTTGAACCAACTGCTTTGTGATGTCTTGGTGGACTCGTTCCCTTGAGTTAGAGCTGCCAGCTCCAGAATGGGAACTATCTGGAGAGTTTGAGGATGGAGCCCGAGGAGGGCGGCGTTCATTGAGAAGAGGGGCTTCAATTGGTATCATAGGCCCTCTCCGCACACACAAGGCGGCTCAGGTTCGACTCGTGTCTGCAGAAATCCGTTACCTGAGCTCGACTCCTCTGTTTCTCCGCACAGCAGCTGACTCGTGTCTCTGGAGCCGAGTTCAGAGGGCGGGACCACCTCCCTGCACTGCGTTCTGATTGGTTGCTGAGTTACCTGAGCTAGACTCTGCTTACTCCACACAGCAGCTGGCTCATGTCTCCTGAGCTGAGCTCAGAGGGCGGGACCACCTCCTCACGTCTTCCACTCCTCATTCCCGATTGGCTGCCGTTCTATGGCGGGAAACGTGAGTGCGCGTCTTTTTTTTCGTTTGGCGACGTAGAAGCTACGTTGCCACAACATCACAAAGCGACGATGTAGGAGCTACATTGCCACAAAGCGACAATTTTTCGCCTGTCACAAACTGGCTACTTTCCAGAGCAGCCATTTTCTTCCAAAGCTGTAAGATTCTCATCAGCTTGGCACGTCTTTGCCAGGGTCTGTCCTCACATGACTCCCTGATGGCACCAGCCTACTGAATCCCTGGTCTGCCCCCCAAGTGAATCTATTTTTGGTGCCCTGTACGTGGCTAGGAAAAAGTGGGGGAGACACAAGCCAGGTTCAACAGTTCAACAATAGGTTTATTGCTGGAGAGAATTAAGACCCTAACTCCTCCCTTGGGTCTATCTAAATCAGAGTACTTGCTTGTCTTGAGCAGATTTGAAGCTGTGTCTTCTCTTGGCTGCTTTCAAGAAAGTCCACTGTGTCTTGCTTCCTTTCAGTTCTTTCAGTCTTTGCCTAGTTTTAACTGCCGTTAAACTTAACTTATGCTCTATGGACCACCATATATTAATATGTACGTCACGAGTATTCCAGTCTCCAACTACCCTTGGCACCTCACTCTGACTGGAGGATCAAGATTGGATCAACTGGAGGATCAAGATTGGATCAACTGGAGCACCTCACTCTGACTGGAGGATCAAGATACATCGACTTCTCCTCCATAAATCTGTCCAAGCCCCTTTTAAAGCTATCCAGGAGAGTGGCCATCCCCACCTCCTGTGGCAGCATATTCCAAACACCAATCACAGGTTGCGTGAAGAAATGTTTCCTTTTATTAGTCCTAATTCTTCCCCCCAGCATTTTCAGTGTATGCCCCCTGGTTTTAATATTGTGAGAAAGAGAGAAAAATTTATCTCTGTCGACATTTTCTATCCTGTGCATAATTTTATAGACTTCAATCATATCCCCCCCATCAGACGTCTCCTCTTCAAACTAGAGAGTCCCAAACGCTGCAGCCTCTCCTCATAAGGAAGGTGCTCCAATCCCTCAATCATCCTCGTTGCCCTTCTCTGCACTTTTTCTATCTCTTCGATATTCTTTTTGAGACGTGGCGACCAGAACTGAACACTGATCAGAACTGAAGAATTCTGATATAGCATGGTAGGCTTGGGGTTCCCCCAGAACTATGGCCCCTCTGTGGATTACAGAGATTAGTTCTTCTAGAGCAAATGGATGCTTTGGAGGGTGGACTCTGTGATACTGCACCCCACTGAGGTCCCTGTCCTCTCCTGGGCCCACCCCCAACAGGGGTGTCTCTACATTAAATAGGGCCCGGGGCAAGCAGTGAAATAGAGCTCCCCCCCATTGGGCAGGGTGTATATGCAGGGGATCCAGGCACGCAAACCCTTTAAATGCACTTTAAGGCAGGGCACTATGTTAAAGGAGCCTGGGGATGAAGGTGGAGAAGACATGAGCTAGCAGGTGAGGTAAGCCTTATTGCCACCCCCAAGTTTTGTTTAGCACTATCCCCGCCTCCCTACAAAACAGGCCTCCAGTCACAAACTGATCCCCGCCTTACACAGTCTTCTCTATTATAGCGCTACTGGAGCAGTGTTTGTTTATGTGTCAGAAAGAGACAGAGACAGAGTCTTGTCAGCAAGAATAAGCTGGTCTGTCCCCCAAACCCTCTCCTCGAACTAGGCGGCAACAATTTTGCTGCCCGGAAAGGCTTCTTTCACTCTAGGTGCCGGTGGAGGGGTGCTGTGAGCTGCCAGCTGCAAACTGGGCAGCTCCCAATACTCCTGGTGGGGGGAGAGCAGCCCCTCCTTCACCGCTTTCTCACCCCATCCCTGAAATGTTTAGCATCACCCCACAAAGTCACACGAAAAGCTACTGAATTCACCCCTTGACCAAATACTGCACAACCCACAAACGTCTAAGACTACAACACCTGCAGCAGGAAAGAAACTGAGAAAAACCCCAACTACTTCCCTATTAAATCTCCACCTTGGAATTTTAGAGCAGCCCTGTGCTGCCACACATGCGCACTGTAGCCTGCGCAGCCACGCATGCGCAGTGCATCTACTGCCTCTTAGAAATCTGTAGCGAACCATTTCCAGTAATTTGCATCTGGTTGTTTTCATGCCTTCACACAGAAATGCTTCTCTTCTTTTTTAAAAAAAATTCTGACATCTTCACAGTTGCGAATGAACCCTCACAACCACACAAATGAACCTTCACAACCACACAAATGAACCTTCACAACCACACAAATGAACCCTCACAACCACACAAATGAACCTTCACAACCACACAAATGAACCCTCACAACCACACAAATGAACCTTCACAACCACACAAATGAACCCTCACAACCACACAAATGAACCTTCACAACCACACAAATGAACCCTCACAACCACACAGTGAATCTCACAACCCACTGGTAGACACTTCACAACCCTACCGTGGACTCACAACCACACAAATGAACCTTCACAACCACACAAATGAACCCTCACAACCACACAAATGAACCTTCACAACCACACAAATGAACCCTCACAACCACACAAATGGGCCTCACAGCCACCAAATGTGAACTGCAACCACACAACTGAGCCTTCACAACCACACGAATGAACCTTCACAACCACTGGAAGGCTAGACCTTCACAACCACACAAATGAACCTTCACAACCACACAAATGAACCCTTGCAGCAGTGGCATAGGAGGTTAAGAGCTCGTGTATCTAATCTGGAGGAACTGAGTTTGATTCCCCGCTCTGCTGCTTGAGCTGTGGATGCTTATCTGGGGAATTCAGATTAGCCTGTGCACTCCAACACACACCAGCTGGGTGACCTTGGGCTAGTCACAGCTTCTTGGAGCTCTCTCAGCCCCACCCACCTCACAGGGTGTTTGTTGTGAGGGGGGAAGGGCAAGGAGATTGTCAGCCCCTTTGAGTCTCCTGCAGGAGAGAAAGGTGGGATATAAATCCAAACTCTTCTTCTTCATATCGATTGTCCAACAATCTGATCGGCTGCACCTGCATAGCTTCATATGTTCAGCACACAATTTAAAAACACACACCAGAAAATGGCGACAGACACAAATGTAAAAGAATGGAAGGGGGGAAGGGAGGGGGGAATCCGCCACCTTCAACCTGGGATGTTGCAGAAAGATTGCTAGTTTAGCAGTTTTCAAAAAAACCCAGGTTGAGAGTAATATAACGGGCTTCAGTCGTTTTGGGGAAGAGACCTGGGTGAAGTTCTTCCCCAAAACACTATTTATGACATCCTGAAGACATTATATTTGTGCTGTGTGGAATCCACCATAGTACAGTTCTTAGCAATGCAGTGGAATTCTTTAAACCACCTGTCTTCATAGTATCTTTTGGGCTTTCTTGCATACCTGGGCGAGATATATCTTTGGAGACGTTAAGCTGTTCTGAAGTTGCCTTTCAGCCACAACCCCCAAATGATCTTGCATCTGCTAAGCACAATTATGGCCAATTTTCAGCTTGTAAACTACATACTTTTCAAACCTGACATGTTGTTGAACTATAAACAATATTATTGACAAAGGTAGTTCTTGCTGCCAGTGATATTTTTTTCAGGATATTTTTCAGGGAGAAACCTCCCTCTTTGAAATTCCCCATAAGAAAGGTGGCTAAAAGGGAGAGTCCACAACGTTAAGGTCTACAAGCAGTAGAGGCCAAACACCAAGGGCTTTAGGGAGTTGTAAAAGCAGGAATAGGGCTGCTTTAAGCTACAAGTCTGATTGTCAAGTCAACTATAACACAATCACAGTTGAACGATCCCAAGGGAAAGGTAGCTGTCAATTAAGTTTGGCATAATATAGCCAAAGGACGGGCCAGAGAGACATAAACAGGCCTCTTCAGTCTCCAGTAAATAGTACCTTGATGTAAACAATGTGTTTTGTTTACGTTTGATTTGAGGTCTAGGCCTCTTCTAGCCTTCTTGACTTTCTGACCTCAAGCACACATTTTCTGTTTTGCCTCTACCATTTAACAGGAATCAGGTTCAAAAGACCTGTTAAACCTTTCTGCACAGTCTTTTTTTCTGAAACCCCAAAGCTGCATCTAAGTGGCCGGACAGTGTGTGGGGAGAAGGTGTGTAACTTACACAGTGTAAGCCATTCCTTTGTGAACCTTCATCATCATGAAATTATCTTCTTCAAAGTGCTTTGTCAGCCATGGAAGAGGGACATACAAGAACTACTCGTTTAAAACTGGAACCTGTGCCATTGAGTCTTTCTGGCCAACCCACCAAATTTTAAAAGTCTAGGTAGGAACAAGGGCCTCAAAAGACACCATCATTGCATAAAAACTGTGGCCCTTTCCGTATGGGCCATTTACAGCGGCCCAGGGACGGCAAAAACGCTGTCCCTGGGCAGCTGTCCGCACAGGAGGTGCTGCTGTATCGCAGCAGCGCCGTCCTGGCCGCCCAGGAGCCACGTGAAACCGCTCCTAATAACCTCGCTAGTTGAGCGAAGTTATTCTAAAATGTCGTCTTCCCATCGGCACAGTGCGAACTGCACTGCTGGGAAGACGGTGCTTTCCCCGCCCCCTCCACACACCTCGTCCTCCAGCATGCTCTGGAGGCTGTCAGGGACCCGCCCATGCTGCCCTCCGACCTCCAGAGGTCGGAGGGCAGCGTGGGTAGGTCCCTGACAGCCTCCAGAGCGACACTGAAGGATGAGGTGAGGGGGGGACGCAGAAGAGGCGGCTTCGTGCGAAGCCACCTCTTCTGCACCGGCTTCTGCGGGGCCGCTTGCACACTACTGTGCGAATGGCCCCCACCCCTATACCGGCATAATTTCTGCCGGTGGAGAGGTGCCCTTTCTGCTCTGCAGAAAGGGCCTGAGTCTCAAAACGTATCCAGATTCCTGAACTTTCCCATATTTGTTTTGGTTGTAATCTGAGAGCGTAAGAGTAACTGAGCCATGATAACTGTAAGGGTCTGTTACACCAGTCAATAATAGAGACTCAAGAAGGAATCAAGAGTAGGCTTGGAGATTTGGGTGCAACAAATACTGGATTTGGCCTGAATCTGGGCGAATTCAGGCATATTTGGGCCTAAATTGGCTGAATATGTCCTGCCTAAATATGAACAAATCTGAATGCAAGATATTTGGGCTTTTTTTGGGGGGGGGGGTATTTTTTGGTGTTTTTTTCACGTTTCAGTCTGAACTGAAAGGAATGATTCCTGGAGCAGCATGACATCACTTCCAGGTTTTCCTCACAAGTGACAAAATGCTATTGTGCAAATGGTGCCTGCCCATTCCCCACCTCCCAGTCTCCACTGGTTCCCCACCCTTTGCTGTAAACACCCTTTGCTGTAAACACTCAATGGGCGATTCCGCACACAAGTAAAATAGGTTTGACCCAGTTCCCTGAGAAGGGTACTGACCTAGGTCGAAGCCATTGTTGTTCCCCACTGCAACCAGCTTGATCCCAGCTCGGAGGGCAGAATCATCCTGTGCCTCTTTGCTGCTCCGTTCTGATTGGCTACTGTTCTACGGACATGTTCCGTCTATCCCCACACACATTATAAAAAAACTGCCACAGGAATGGAGGGACGAAAGTGGCGTTTTTGATTGGCCAGCTGTACGCATCCCTGAAACACTCAGCTGTGATTGGCTGAATGGGGGACTCCTGGCACCAGAGATTCCGCACTTTACTGGAATCGAGCTTAGTTCGAGCGTGGTTCCCTGAAAAAGTAGTAGTTCCCAACTGGAGTCGGAAATTTAACTGTTACGCTGGGTGAAGCTGGTACAAAACCATGTTGATCCCAGTGGTTGTGCAGAGCACTTAGGTCGAACGCAGCTCAAACTTAGGTTGATAACGCAAGTGCGGAATCCACCAAAGTGACCCTTCCCAAACCATGTCAATAATCGCCTCGTGCACCATTCCTCCACTAGGCAGTTTCCCTTCCCACAGAAATAAAAATGGCAACACAACAGCCTTGAAGGTTAGAGAAAACTCTGCACATGAAAAAAGGGAGAGAACAGCAGAGAGAACACTGAAATGAAATGTTTTATTCATTTTGTGGTCTGGATTTTCTGTAACCTTGGGGTCTGGAGTTTCTGGATTCTTGCCGAGATCTTCAAAGGAATGACTGAAATTTCAGAAAAAGTGGAAAGTCCAAAGGCTATGCAATTATCCATGCCTGACTAGCCAGTAAGGGTAACAACTTCAAACTGAGAAATTCATGGTGATCTTGGGATGGAGTTGGGGGAGGCTGCAATTTGGGAAAGGTCAAGTTTAGAAAGAGGAGAGAGCTCAGAGGAACTATGATGCCTTACAGTCAGTGGCGTAGCTACCACAGGACAGGGAGGTGCGCATCGCACCAGGCGCGCACCTAAGGGGGCAGCAAAAATGTATTTTTGATATTTTTGTGTTTTTACTTTGTCGGCCAGCAGGGGTGCAGTTTTAAGGACAGCGGCACCAACATTTCAGGATATTGTCTGGCAACACTCCTGCTGATACCATCCAGGTTTGGTGAAGTTTGATTTGGGGGGTCCAAAGTTATGGACCCCCAAAGGGGGTGTCCCATCTCCCATTGTTTCCAATGGGAGCTAATAGTAGATAACTTTGAACCCCCTTAACCAAACTACACCAAACCTGGGAGGTATCATCAGGAGCGTCTCCTAAAGATACCCTGAAATTTTGATGCTGCTAGCTTAAAAACTACGCACCCTGCAGGCCAAAAACTGAAAAAAACACCAAAAATACAAAAAAAGGACATGGGGGGAGCAAAACTCTGATTTTGCAGTGGGCTCCATTTACCCTAGCTACACCTCTGCTTGCAGTTCCCCCCTGTGATGCAGTCATTTTCTCCAGGAAAACTGTGTTTTATTTTGTTTGCTTTTTTACCTTAGAGAGAGGAAAAAATGGTAAAAAAATAATTGCTTTACATTACGATCTTCAGTAGCTGCCCTGTTCCGCATTCTGAAGAAGACAAGACTGATGATTAAGCAGGAGAGAGGACGACCTACTACATGGTTCTCCCCAAGCTCTGAAACTCCCTCAACCTGGAACAGCTAAATTTTGCACAAATCCTTTAAACATTTTTGAGGCAGGAAATAAAACATTTTTTACTCCCAAACATTTTATTTCCAGCCTCAAAACGTTGTAAACAATTCTCTGACTGAAACATTTTGAAAACATTTTCAGTTGCGGCATTATCCATTGACTAGGTTTCCAACGCTTCTCTGCTTCCCGGAACTTTCTCCTTGGCGCCATTTTCTGAGCTCACTCCATGCTGGGAAAACACAAAAATGCCAAAATGGATCCTTTTATAATGTCCTAAAGACATTATATTTATGCCGGGCGGAACCCAGAGCTCAGCTTCCTTTAATTGAGCTGTTTTGGACAGCGGAGTATTTCATTGTTTTCCTACCTCAATGATTTTTGTACCCGCTTCATCCATGGAAGGTTTTTTCCTTCCTTCCTGTCAGATGCAATGTGGGGGTGGGGGGGGGAGGAATGAATGCTTAATGATTAAGGTTGAGGAGATACGGAGTCCCCGAGATTAAAGGGACCAAGTTTCGCCAGCAATCACAGCAAATACCCAACTTGTTTAAATGAAGCCAATTACCGTCTTATTGCCTTCTTTTTGCAATACTCACAGTAGGGATGTCACCGGATAATGGTTTGCATGTCGAGTTAATCACTTTGAAGCATTTCTGACTGATCCCGGCAAATTATGTTTTGGTTCCACTATATTAAACACAAGAGCAGGGGATTATCATTAATAAATCTAAGGCGCAGCATGCATAAATCTTGAATAAATCAAATATCAATTACATAGGCCGGATCTGCTGACATCTGCTTTCATCAAATAATATATTTGAAATGGGATTTATTCTGCTTTGCTGGAGTCAGGAGGAAGTGTGTGCGAAACCCGGGATACAAAGAGTTAAAGTTACTCAGACATAACTTCGGCTAAAGACCCCTTTTTATTGCTGTTTATATAACATTTCAGGTGGTGGAGGGGGGACTAGAAGAAGAAGAAGAAGAGTTTGGATTTATATCCCCCCGTTCTCTCCTGCGGGAGACTCAAAGGGGCTTACAATCTCCTTGCCCTTCCCCCCTCACAACAAACACCCTGTGAGGTAGGTGGGGCTGAGAGAGCTCCGAGAAGCTGTGACTAGCCCAAGGTCACCCAGCTGGCGTGTGTGGGAGTGCACAGGCTAATCTGAATTCCCCAGATAAGCCTCCACAGCTCAGGTGGCAGAGCCGGAAATCAAACCCGGTTCCTCCAGATTAGATACACGAGCTCTTTGACCTCCTACGCCACTGCTGCTCCCCCATCTGGGAGGGCCCCCCATCTGCCCTCCAGCAGGGCCCCCCTAACACCCTTTCCCCCACCCCCTGTGTGATCTCCACCTGCCCACGTATCTTACTTTAGCTTGCACGCCCCTCCCCCTCCCCATGGTCATTTCTCTGCACATGCTTTCTCCAATAGGTCTGGCCAGCGTATGGAGAAGAGAGTGCTGTTAATATTGCCCCCAGGAGCAGCACAACTATGTGCCACTCACAGGGCGTAGATACCCGTGGGGACAAATGTCCTGGGCGCCTACCATTTGATCATGTGTGTGTGGGGGGGGAGAAAAATGTGGGTTCGTTTCTATTTTTTGTATTTTTAGCGTTTTTACATTGTTGGCTGGCAGGGGGTGCTGTTTTTAGGATAGCAGCACCAAAATTTCAGGCTATCATCAGGCTATCCTTTGGCCAACCTTTGGCACTCCAGATGTTATGGACTACAATTCCCATCAGCCCCTGCCAACATGGCCAATTGGCCATGCTGGCAGGGGCTGATGGGAATTGTAGTCCATAACATCTGGAGTGCCAAAGGTTTGCCACCACGGGGGTGGGTGGATGAGGGAAGGGACGGGTGATCAGGGGCTTGGTCTGGGGGGTGGGAGAGGGCAGAAGAAAGAAGAATGACTTTCTGTGCAGGGGGCGGTGGCTTGTCCTTTTGCCCCACTGGTCCCAGCTTGTTCCTGGGTGTTGGAGGGGGGAGGCGAGCAGGGGCCAGTTGGCATGTGAGGGACTCACTTCCAGCCAATGACTTCAGGAGTCCAGAGCACCCATTGGTTGGAAGTGAGTCGTCTACTTCCAATCCTTACTGAATTATATATAAGGATGATACGTATACAGTGGTGGGATCCAAAAATTTTAGTAACAGGTTCCCATGGTGGTGGGATTCAAACTGTGGCATAGCGCCAATGGGGCTGGGCGGGGCATAACGAGGG
Source organism: Sphaerodactylus townsendi (assembly GCF_021028975.2). Taxonomy (NCBI): domain Eukaryota; kingdom Metazoa; phylum Chordata; class Lepidosauria; order Squamata; family Sphaerodactylidae; genus Sphaerodactylus; species Sphaerodactylus townsendi. The sequence goes on from NC_059425.1 coordinate 186,637,348, forward strand.
CGTGGCCGGGTATTCCAGGGATGGGGCATTCCTGGGCGGGGCTGTGGCAAGGACACAGCCGCTGTGCCGGTCTTTGGGTGGGAAACGAATGCACGCAGGCGCAGGCTGCCATGCATGCCGGTGCATCTCTTGCTAGACTGCTTCAAGTTCTGCGCGCTACTGCTGAGAGGAGGGGCGTGACTAAGGCAAAAATCACGTGGCAAAATCACCAATTAGTAACCCCCTCTCAGCACACACAAATAATTAGTAACCTACTCTCGGGAACCTGTGAGAACCTGCTGGATCCCACCTCTGTACGTATACTGTTTATATGTGTATGTGTGCATAGTGTAGTGATTAAGAGCAAATGGACTCTAATCTGGTGAGCTGGATTTTTTCCCCCGCTCTTGCACATGAAGCCTGTGGGTGACCTTGGGCTAGTCATAGTTCTCTCAGCCCCACCTACCTCACAAGGTGTCTGTTGTGGGAGACCAAGCGAAGGCGTTGGTAAGCCAATTTGAGACATCTGGTGCACAGGTGTCAAACTCGCAGCCCTCCAGATGTTATGGACTACAGTTCCCATCATCCCCTGCCAGCGTGATGCTGGCAGGGGATTTTGGGAACTGTAGTCCATAACATCTGGAGGAAAAGACTGACACCTATGATCTAGTGCAGTGGTGGCGAACCTATGGCACAGGTGCCAGAGGTGGCACTCAGAGCCCTCTTTGTGGGCACTGCAGTAGACAGAGTTTGTCATGGGAAGTGAGGAAAGCCCACTGATTTTCATGGGAAGAACTAAAGCATGATCCTTTACCTGGGAGTAAGCTCAGTTGCTGGCCATGGGGCTCGCTTCTGAGTAAACCCTCCTAGTGTAAGTGATTCTATCTGAAGCATTCATTAGTTTCTTCACTAAGTTTCCTCGAGTAACACTGCGCCTGAGAGCCAGTGTTTTTTTTCTAAACTGAAAACCTCAGTATTCAGGTTAAATTGCCATGTTGGCGCACTTTTAGATAAATTAAGAGTGGGTTTTGGAACGCCATTTGGGCACCGAATTCTCGAAAAGGTTAGCTCATGCATCCCTGAAGTCTGAGTAGTTTGAGAGAAACGAAGTCCCATAAAATCCAAACTCCTTCTCATTCTTCTGCATATATATGAGCCCATTGTTTCACGCAGTGCAGCTCACTTGATGAAACTTGTCTCAGGAAAGCTCCGTGCCGTGTCTGCTCAAATACGTGCAAGCCAGCAATTGCTCAATTCCGGCAATTTATGGCCGTGTTGCATCTTTGACTCCTCGTGTCTCCCTGGGTGCCTTTTGCACAATGGGATTGTTTGGCGGGGTGGAGCCGCCTTGGGATTTAGCGAGGATTGTGACAGGTGGAGAAGGGCAAGTACGATCAATGACAGATTCCAAGGGGATTGTGGAGAGCAGGGATTAAAAAATAGGCAGGGCCCTGAGAAACAAAGAGTGCGGAGAGGCCCGTGGGCAGGGTGAGCATTCAAGTCATACGTGCATCATCTCACCTGCCATAGATAAATTGGGTGTTTGGCGGCCTACGAAGCTTGCATGAGCCTGCCCTGGAGGTGTTGGGTGCAGAAGGAAGCAGAGGTGACCTCTTGCCAACTGGGCTGCTCCCTGGGTAATTGGCTGGTGCATTCCCCAGACAGGCTGTTGACTTGCCCAGATGTTGGTCTGCCCAAGCTTGAATAGAGGTTCCTGGTCTGTAGCATGACAAAAGAGAGAGCTCCAAATAAAACTGGTCAAATTGTGGCCTCTGACTGACCAACTTGCTCATGCTCATAGAAGAAGAAGAAGAGTAGTAGTAGTAGTAGTAGTAGTAGTAGTGGTAGTAGTAGTAGTAGTAGTAGTAGTAGTAGTAGTAGTAGTTTGGATTTATATCCCCCCTTTCTCTCCTGCAGGAGACTCAAAGGGGCTGACAATCTCCTTGCCCTTCCCCCCTCACAACAAACACCCTGTGAGGTAGGTGGGGCTGAGAGAGAGGGAGCTCGAGAGCTGTGACTAATTGGGTCCACCCAGCTGGCGTGTGTGGGAGTGTACAAGGCTAATCTAGATTCCCCAGATAAAGCCTCCCACAGCTCAAGCCCGGCAGAGCTGAGAATCAAACCCCAGTTCCTCCCAGATTAGATACCACGAGCTCTAGACCTCCCTATACACTGCTGCTCATCGCCCAGCCCATGCTGGCAGGGGAGGCTGATGGGAACTACAGTCCATGAACATCTGGAGTGCCATGGGTTGGCCACCACTGGCGAGTGTGAGGTTCATGTACAGGTGGAAATTGTTACATCTACGGGGTTTGGCAAGATGGTGGGAAACAGGGTCAGAGGACAGAAGGGACTGTGGCTCAGTGGAAGCGTCTCTGTTTGGAGTTCAGAAGGGTTCCGGTTCAGTCCCCGGCATCTCCCAAAAGGACCAGGCGGTCGTGACTGGCACCTTAATCCAGTCAGATTTGAACATTTGAACAGGGCCTGTAAGACGGAGCTATTCCACCGGGCTTTCGGAGGGGCTGGCCGCGGTTTTACTGCCCCCCACTGAAATTGAAACTGAGGCTGCCCATTCCCCATCTTTGTCATCTTGGTTGGGCCTGATTTCCCGATTCCATCCGGGCCTACCTACTCTCTCCCTTTCTTTTTTGGCCTTGCTTTGATGGGGAGCCCGTTTTAAAGCGACTTTTGTTAAACAATTTCTGTTGTTTTTAATCTATAATTGTTGTTAACTGATGCTTAAAGTTGTAATGGGTTAAGTTTTTTATGTTGTTTTGATTTGCTGTCCTGAAGAACAGCCATATTGTGAGAACCATATCTCGAGCCCTTAGGGATGAAGTGACCCTATAGCACTAATAAATAAATAAAATAAAATAAAATAAAACATTGACACAAAAACAGCACAGCCAACACCGAGGTCTATTTGACCAGCTGTCAGGGTTCCCTCTACCTATTGTTTTTGGACAAAATAAGTGCATGTTCAAATGCCCAGGGTAATTAATTGGTGGTCTAGCGAGCACATAATATTTACACACAAAGCAAAGCGAAGATGATTTTGCAATGACAAAGGGATACAGCAGGAACCAAGTTCTTATCTCTGCCCCTTGAAACATTCTGAGACTTTCTTCTGCTGCTAATGTTCACACACAGGTGTATTTTAACATTACTTGGTATGAATTTTTAACTCTTTTTTTTAACGGACATTTTTATTGTATTGTCGAAAGGTTTCACAGCCGTAGAGGACTACATCTTACTGTGACATGCCACCGAAGTTGTCAGCCTTTGATCTTGAGCAAAAGCGTTAAAGAGCAAAAACTACCGTGTTTCCCAGATATAAGACAGTGTCTTATATTAATTTTTTGCTCCCAAAGGTGCATATGTCTTATTTTCAGGGGATGTCTTATTTTTTTTCTGTGTTCTGTTTATCGGCGTATGCTTCCAAACAAAAACTTTGCATATAATGTCTTACTTCGGAGGATGCCTTATATTTTAGCACTTCAGCAAAATTACTCTACTATGTCTTATTTTTTAGGGATGTCTTATATTCAAGTGAAACATTTACCAGACCATGTACGCAACCAGAAAACCATGCATTATTCTTTCAATTGATGATGTTTTAATGATGCGCTTTTAGGAGGGGTTTGATTTTGATGGGTCTACAATGTGATTTTATCACATGTGTGTTGAATTGTTAGCGGCCAGTGGCACTTGAAAGGGCTGGAAAACTGGATACAAATTTTGTAAATAAATAAATAAACTGGATACAAATTTTGTAAATCAATCAATCAATCAATAAAATATTTACCAGGAAGAAAAAAATCCTTCTTTCACCATCCATAGTGTTTAGCAGAGAGGTCCACAGTCTTGTTGAATTTACAGTAATTCAATAAGCCTTTAATGGCATATACACGATAGTACAAAAATACAGTTCCAGTTAAAAAGTGAATTGTAAAAAACTTCGCGTTTGTCATACATTCAGTTTACAAACTTCTGACAAAACTTTTGCCACTATAAGGCAACAATAGAAAATCCTGACAATTTAAAAGCGTAACTACTTTATCTGATTCAGTATAATCAATCATAGGGTCTATAGCTTGGTGATATTAAGAACCCTATGGCACGGGTGCCAGAGGTGGCACTCGGAGCCCTCTCTGTGGGCACGCACACACAGAGTTCGTCATGTGTGGGGAGGAAAATCACACACACACCCCCCCACACACACACCTAGGCTGGTCTGGGCCACTGAGCACGACATGCACTTTTACCCGTGGTGACCAGGGAGGAGGTTTCGGCTGGGCCGGACCTAGTGCCATAATGCTCCGATGTGAAAGCTTCTGCCCAAAGTGGCCTTGAGAGGAGGCAGAGATGCTAGAGAGGCACAGATGGAGCACGCAGGACTGCCTGGGGAGACTAGAGCAGAGCTGGCCCCTGCTTTCGAGCCGAGGGAGTGGTATGGAGGGAAGAGGGAACCAATGGGTTTTAAAGAGCTAAAATCTCAGCATTCAGGTTAAATAGGTTGGCACTTTGCGATAAATAACTGGGGTTTGGGTTGCAATTTGGGCACTCGGTCTTAAAAAGGTTCGCCATCACTGGTCTATAGCTTGGGATAGCAGGCTGGATCAGAGTTCTTGGTATAATACACAGTTCAGGAGAATGTGTGGGATGGAATCCAGCTGTCCCTGAGCTACAGGGACAGAACCTCTTATCGCTTGGAAGGCCTTAAGTCTTCCTCTATGTAGCGGAGATGGCATGATGTTAAATCTAGCCAGCATATAGGCTCTCCTGTGTATTCTTGGCTCTCCTGTGTATTCTTGTTGAATTTGTGGGCATTTCCCCAGGTAAGCCTCCACAGTTCCGGCGGCAGAGCGAGGAATCAAAACCGGTTCCTCCAGATTAGAGTGCACCTGCTCTTAACCACCATGCCACTACGCCTCTGCTGATGGGGACTGGCCCATCATAGAGAGAAGTTTGAAGCCAAGCATCCTCCCATAGGAATGCCAACCCTGGTTTGTGAAATTCTTGGAGATTAGGGGTTGGAGCCTGGGCAGGACAGGGACCACACTGAGGTACAGTGATATAGAGTTCATCTTCCAAAGCAGTCATTGTTTTTTATCAATGAAACTGATTTTGTTGCTTGGAAAATCACTTGTAATTCTGGGGGCTCTCCATGCCCCACCTGCAGACTGGAAACTCTATCCTCCTACCTTTCTGAATGGGTCCAGGTATAAGGGGGACACTTTTTGTGTTCTTCTGAAACAGCTCTGGGTGGCTCCAATGACACAGAGGGAAGGAAGCCGGGATCAGCTGTTAGCTTAGAAGAAGAAGAAGAAGAAGAAGAAGAAGAAGAAGAAGAAGAAGAAGAAGAAGAAGAAGAAGAAGAAGAAGAAGAAGAAGAAGAAGAAGAAGAAGAAGAAGAAGAAGAAGAAGAAGAAGAAGAAGAAGAAGAAGAAGAAGAAGAAGAAGAAGAAGAAGAAGAAGAAGAAGAAGAAGTCTGCTTTGCTGGAGTCAGGAGGAAGTGTGTGTGAAACCCGGGATACAAAGAGTTAAAGTTACTCAGATGTAACTTTGGCTAAAGACCCCTTTTTATTGCTGTTATATAAAGAGCCCATTTCAGGTGGTGGAGGGGGGACTAGAAGAAGAAGAAGAAGAAGAAGAAGAGTTTGGATTTATATCCCCCCTTTCTCTTCTGCAGGAATAAAGACTTACAATCTGTACCCTTCCCTCTCACAACAAATACCCTGTGAGGAGTAGGTGGGGCTGGGAGAGAAGCTCCGGAAGCTATCTGACTAGCCCAAAGGTCACCCAGCTGAAGCGTGTGGCCAGGGTGTACAGGCTAATCTAGATTTCCCCAGGTAAGCCCTCCACAGCTCAGAGCTGGCAGAGCTGGGAATCAAGTCAGTTCCTCAGATTAGATACACAGGCTCTTAACCTCCTCACGCCACTGCTGCTTAGGGGAAAGAAGCAAATGGGTGCCAGGAAACCCATTGGCGCCATGTCGAGGATCAGAGGCTTAGGATTTCTCAGGGAGGGAGATTTGGTTTCTCCTGTGGCATCTAGCTTGATTCATTACTTTGCTCCATGTGCTCTTCTAGCCCAGTTGTGCTGCACTGCGTGTTTTGACATGCTGCTGACTGGATTATATATATTTAAAAATTGCCATTAAATCAGAGTTGATTTATGGTCACTCCGTAGGAGTTTTTTTTCATGGGAAGAGACATTCAGAATGTGAAACGCCATTGCCATACCTACATAATAACCTTGGACTTCTTTGGGAGTTCTCCACGTACAAGTACTCACCAGTGCTGACTCTGCTTAGTTTCCAAGATCTGATGAGGGGCCCGATTCCGCACACGAGTAAAAAATAGGTTCGACCCAGTTCCCTGAGAAGGAGGGTTCTGACTTAGGTGAGAAGCCATTGTTATTTCCCCACTGCAACCAGCTTGATCCCAGCTCAGAAGGCAGGGAATCATCCCTGTGTGCCTCTTAAGCGCTCCCATTCCGATTGGCTGCTGTTCTGACCATGTTCTGTCTATCCCCACACACATTATAAAAAAACTACCACCACAGGAATGGAGGGACGAAGGTGGCATTTTTTGATTGGCCAGCTATGCGCATGCCAGAAACACTCAGCTGTGATTGGCTGAATGAAACGACTCCATGGCACCAGAGATTCCACACACTTTGCACAAATTGGGTAGGCACTGAGTTAGAGCATGGTTCCCTGAGAAAAGTAGTAGTTCCCCAACTGGAGTGGAAATTTGACTGTTACAGTGAGGCGGCTGGGACAAAACTCCACGTCGATCCCAGTGGTTGTGCTTGGAACGCCGATTCCGAGCTTGCCAGCTCGAACTTAGATTCGATAACTCAAGTCGCCGGAGATAGAGCCGAGGTTGGGCTAGCCTGGATTATCCAGGTGGGGGGCAATTGTAGTCATAATTGGCGGTCTCCCATTTAAGTACTAATCAGGTCTGACTCTGATTGGCTTCTGAGGTCTGAGGAGATCAAGCTAGCCTGGCCCAGCCAGGTCAGGGCAAAAAATAAAAACACATGTATAAGTCAACCATCTCCCACTTCCCCCAGAAAGGAGGGTGGAAAGTGCCATCAAGTGACAGCTCACTAATGATGACCCTGTAGAGTTTTTGACACAAAAGAGAAGCAGAGGTGGTTTTCCATTGCCTGCCTCTGTATAGCAATCCTGCAATGTCCATTCAAGTAAAAAACCAGGGCTTATTCTGCTTAGCTTTCACAATCTGATGAAGCTGAGCTAGCCTGGGCTAGAATCATAGAATCATACAGTTGGAAGAGACCCCAAGGGCCATCAAGTCCAACCCCCTGCAATGCAGGAACACACAATCAAAGCACTCCCGACATATGCTCGTCCAGCCTCTGTTTAAAAACCTCCAAAGAAGGAGACCCCACCACTCTCCGAGGCAGTGAATTCCACTGTCCAACAGCCCTGATGGTCAGGAAGTTCTTCCTAATGTTTAGGTGGAATCTCTTTTCCTGCACCTTGAATCCATTACTCCGTGTCCTAGTCTCTGAGGCAGCAGAAAACAAGCTTGCTCATTCTTCAACATGACTGGAATATTTTTAAAGACACCTCTGCAGATTTGGATGAACTCACAGATACTGTAACATCATATGTCAGCTTCTGTGAAGATCTTTGTATACCAACCAGGAACTTATTGTATATATAGTAACAACAAACAGCTTGGTTCCACAATAAACTTAAGCAGTTACGTCGTTCCAAGAAGGGCCTGCAAGAAGGGGTGATAGAATGCTTGTATAATCAGACCAGAAATGTATTAACAAAGGGAGATCAAGGCAGCAAAAGAAACTACTCTGAAAGCTAAAATCAGTTTTTCATAAGCGAGAGCAATAGGCATGTGGAAAACTCTCAAAAAATATCACCGGTTACAGCAAACCACCTTCCCCAAGCTGAAGGAAATCAGCAATTTGGCAGACGACCTGAATGTGTTCTACTGTAGGTTTGAAAAGGAAACAATCTACCAGTCACTTGCTTTCTCCCACAACCTCTATCTCAGACGCACCAACAATAATAGCCAAACTTCCCTACAAGCTAAGCCCATTTCATTGGGTTTTACAACCCTAATTGATCTCAGAAAAGGAAGTGCAGATCTATTTCCTGAGACAGAAGCCTGGAAAGCACCAGGCCCAGACAAGATAACACCTTCTTGCTTATAAGAAGTCTGTGCTGTCAAGGGTAGCCCCATTTTTCCACTTTAAAATCTTTAACCGTCCCCACTGAGAGATGTGCTATGTGTTCCTTCCCTGCTTCAAACACTCCACTTATCGTCCCAGTTACTTGAGAAGCCTTCCATCAGGGAACTGAACGACTACAGACCAGTTGCTCCACAACATCTGTGGTTATGAAAACTTTTGAAGAGGAGCTAGTGATTCGTACCATTTTGAAGAAACCATCCACGGATCCTTTCACTCTTGGATTTACTACAGATTTGCATACCGAGGAGCAAACAGATGGAGCCAGATGATGCTGTTAATATGGCTTTTACTTTTATATCCTACAGCATCTTGAATTGCCAAAGACCACAATACAGAGGGTCCTCTTTGTTGACTTTAGTTCAGCATTCCAATACTATCAGACCCGGGACATTCTTCTAACCAAACTAAAATCAGCTAGCAATTTACCTGAGCATATTTGTAAGTGGATCCTGCAAGCTTCCTAACAGATAGGAAGCAGCAGGTGAAGCTAGGAAAAAATTACATCAGAACACCTGTAGGCACCCAGAGGGCCCCCCCAAGGCTGTGTACTTTCCGCCACTTCTCTCTGGCCATACCAATGAGCTGCATCTCCAAGCGATCCATCTGTTAAAAATACTGAAATTTGCAGATGATACAACAGTCGGTGGTCTCATTAGAACAACGATGAAACGCCCATACAGACAGGAGGTTGAACAACCTAGCCCTCACGATGGTGCCACTGGAACAATCTAAGAGACTGAACACACTTAAAGCCATTAGAAATGGTGGTGAATTTCGGGAGAAACCCTCCCATCCTACCTCCTCTCACAATTACTAGACTAACTTTGTATCAGCCAGTGAGAGACCTTTAAATTTCCTAGGCTCCATCATATCTCATGACCTAAAATGGTCACCCCTAATATCCAAAAATGTCATCAAAAAGAAGCACAACAAAGAATGTTCTTTCTAAAGCCAGCTCAGGAAGCTCAAACTGCCCAAGGGAGCTGCTGATACAGTTCTACAGAGGAATCATTGAGTCTGTCATCTGCCTCCTATAACTGTGTGGACTGGTTCTGCAACCCAACAAGATCGACACAGACTTCAAGAGAATAAATCAGAACTGCCAGAAAAAACAATTGCTGCTAACCTGCCTTCCATTGAGGACCTGTATACTGCAGGGTCAAAAGGGCTGTGAAAATATTACTGCAGCCCCCCTCGCATCCTGGACATAGAAACTGTTTCAACTCTTACACCCTCTAAGCGTCGCTACACAGAGCACTGCACACCAAGACAACTAGACATAAGAACAGTTTTCCCAGATGCCATCACTCTGTTAAATATAAATAATTCCCTCGATAATGTTAGAAGCTATTTATTATATACTTATTATATAATTACTGCACTACTTTTTTCATCATTCCTATTACCCATCTCCTCCCACTTATGACTGTATGACTATAGCCTGTGCTGACATTTTATTTTATTTTATTTTATTTTATGATTTTACATTTTATGTTTTCATTACTACTGATTGTTTCCTGATTGCTTACTAGACCTATATGACAATCATTAAGTGCTGTACCTTATGATTCTTGACAAATGTATTTTTCTTTTATGTACACTGAGAGCATATGCACCGGAGACAAATTCCTTGTGTGTCCAATCACACTTGGCCAATAAAGATTCTATTCTATCTATTCTATGACATCCCTTCAAATATTTAAACACAGCTATCATGTCCCCCCTTATCCTTTGCTTCTCCAGACTAAACATCCCCAACTCCATAAGTCTCTCCTCGTAGGGCATGGACTCCAGACCTTTTACCATTTTGGTTGCCCTCCTCTGGACTCATTCCAGCTTGTCAATATCCTTCTTGAATTGTGGTGCCCAGAACTGGACACAGTATTCCAGGTGGGGTCTAATCAATGCAGAATAGAGAGGTACAATTACATCCCTCGATCTTGACACTACACTCCTATTGATACAGCCCAAAATCGCATTGACTTTCTTAGCTGCTGACTCATGTTCAGTTTATGGTCTACTAAGACTCCCAGATCCCTTTTGTATGTAGTGTTGTCAAGCCAGGTGTCACCCATCCTATATCTGTGTATTTCATTTTTTTCTGCCTAAGTGTAGTATCTTACATTTATCTCTGTTGAAATTCATTTCGTTTGTTTTGGCCCAGCTCTCTAATCTGTCCAGGTCATTTTGAATTCTGACTCTGTCCTCTTGGGGTATTAGCTACCCTTCCTAATTTGGTGTCATCTGCAAATTTGAATAGCATGCCCTCTATTTCATCATCCAAGTCATTGATAAACATATTGAATAGCGCCGGGCCCAGGATAGAACCCTGTGGCACCCCACTAGTCACTCCTCTCCAGGATAAAGATGAGCCATTGATGAGCATCATTTGAGTTCAATCAGTCAACCAATTACAAATTAATCTAATAGTAGCATTGTCTAGTCCACGTTTCACTAACCTTCTTGCAAGCAGTGGCGTAACCAGGCAGACTGGAGCCCTGGGCAAAACCTGAGTTTGATGCCCCCCTAGGTGCGTGCCCAGTGCAATGCGCACCCCCCCCAGCCCCCTTAGCTACGCCCAGTGGCGTATCTAGGCAAACTGAAGTTTGGCGCCCCCTCTTGGGCAGCCACCCTCCCCCACTGTGATCAAGCAATTATTTTTTACACCAGGTCGTTTCAGTCACCATCACATTATAGAACATGCCCCAACTCACAAACCTGAACACAGCAATAGGCCATGCCACACAGCAGAAATAATTTATTTTGAAAACATTTTCAAAATGTTTTCAAAATGTTTTATTACTGCTATGAAAACATTTTATGGTGTTGAATCCAGTCCCCCCAATTGGGGGAAACAGCATCACTTTCAATGTTATTTAAACTGGGAACCCCAGATTCTCCCTTTAAGGTGGATTTAAAAGGAGAATCTGGGCCCCCTAGTTTAAACAAGTGATGCTGGAATCCACCCCCAAACAGCATCACTTTCAATGTGTTTAAACTAGGGAGCCCAGATTCTACTTTTAAATCCACCTTAAAGGGAGAATCTGGGGTTCCCAGTTTAAACAACATTGAAAGTGATGCTATTTTGGGGTTGGTTCTCCAGATTCAGATTCAGGTAGTCTTACAGAAAGATAGTAAGAAAACACATGAGCTTTGGGTCTGTGATTATGGCATATTTGCTAATCTCCAGGTGGGGCTTTCAGTTCTCCCAGACTTAGAATTCATTTCCAAACTACAGAGATTAGTTCCCCTGGATTAAACGGCAGCTTCAGAGGGTGGACTCTATGGAATGTGGTAGAATCTAGGAGAAAGGAAGACCTAGAGTGGCTTTACATCCCTACTGAGCTCCCTTCCTTTGCTGAGCTCTACCCTTCCCAGGCATCAGCCCCAAATTTCCAGGAATTTCCCAAGAGAGAGTTAGCAACAGTGGCGTAGCTACCATGGGACAGGGTGGGGACAGGCACCCCGGGCAGACGCCATTGGGGTTATATGGGGGTGAGAAAATTGCCCCCACACTCCTCTTCCTTCTTCCCTTACCCCGCCCTGCCAGGCTTGGTCAGCCTTGCCCGGCCAGGCCCAGGGGAGGCCACTGCTGGGTGCCCCTGCCAGGCCCTACTGCTGGCTAAAATAAGTGATGGGCGAGGCACGGGAGCAGGGAGCAGTTACCCATGGGAGGGGATGGAAAACTCGGAGTCTGCCCCAGGCTCCATTTTCCCTAGCTATGCCCCTGGTTGGCAACCCTAGATTATGGTCTGCTTTATGCATCACTTTGGGGAAAGGTGGTACTTAGGGAGTGCTGCTCTCTTTCAGAGACCTTTTAAATAAGGGCCAACATTGTAAGCAAACAAAGAAAGCTTCCATAGAGCTGGAACATGGAAATCTCTAGTCCTGTAATCAACTGCTCAAATTGCTTGTACTCCCCTTTAACCCCTAATCACATTTCGTCTGCCTGTACTCTTTTTCTCAGTATCATTCTGATTAACGATGATTAGCACAAAGCATGTAGGGAATTATATCAGAGGGGTTGTTTTCTTCAATAGGGCTCAAATTATTATTATTTTTTTAAAAAAACATTCCAGAACTCTTGGCCCATCATTCTGTGCATAACCTCAGAATGGCATTTACATCTTTTCAAACTGTCAGGGTTTTCATAGAGTCAATGATTTGTAATAATAAGCTGGATCTTGGATTCTGGTAAAGTGGGCAGTGGAGGAGAATGTGCGCAATGGAATCCAACTGCCCTGGACTGCAGGGGCAAAGCCTCTTATGGTTTGGTAGACCCTTGAGTCTTCCTCTATGGAGCGGGGATGGCATAATGTTAAATCTAGCCAACCATGTAGGCTCTCCTATATATAGGGTTGGTAAGCGCTTGATAAAGTAAATATGCTCTTAAACTGTAATGACCTTGACTGTTGTCTCGCAGTGGCAAAGTTTCTGGCTGAGGTTTGCGAACTGAACTTATGATCCAGTGTGAAGTTTTATCTAGTAATTTTAACTGTATTTATATTGTATGTTCTGATTGCCAATAAAGGCTTATTGAAAAAAAAATCTTTTCAAACTAGGCCAACAGCCATTCCTGCCAATTGATATACTGAAACACCTTTATCCCAACACTTCTGTATATGTGATAATTCAGTTCTAGAGGGCTTGGTTCATGAGGACCTTCTGTAAGAACCTTGTTCCATGTATTTGGAATCTAGGGCCAACATTTTGGCCAAGATTTACTGCTCTAAATTCTCTTTCCGATTTTGATAATCTAGTTTTTCTATGATCGTATATACTGATGTGTTCATTATATACAAGATGCCAATTTTTGCTCTATCAGCAATAAGTACAAAACACTAATGTATTTATAAACAGCAGTGGAACGATTTCTTGATCAAGTAAACTGGGAAGACAAAATGAGAAAGTACTTCAACATGGCTAAATTGACTAATTTTGTAAACAGAAGACAAGAACATGAATTCAAAGAGAAATGGACGCTGTACTTTATTATATAACAAATAGATAATTTCAAGTTATGTGTATGTGTGTAGATGATAGATAGATAGATAGATAGATAGATAGATAGATAGATAGATAGATAGATAGATAGATAGATAGATAGATAGATAGATAGATAGATAGATAGATAGATAGATAGATAGATAGATAGATAGATAGATAGATAGATAGATAGATAGATAGAGAGATAGATAGAAAGATAGATAGATAGATAGAGAGATAGATAGATAGATATGAATGGAATAGATAGATAGATGAATGGAGTAGATAGGTGAGTAGGTAGGTAGGTGAGTGGGTAGGTAGGTAGGTAGGCAGGTGGGTAGGGAGGTAGGAGGGTAGGTAGGTGAGATGCGATGCGATGCGATGCGTCTGTCTGTCGTCACGTACATAATCTGATCTCTTGAATTATTGTAATATTTTGTGTACACAAAATTATTTGTATTTGTCTATTAATTTCTTTTCCAAACATAATCAATAAGAACGTAGCAAAAATCAATTAAATTCCTTCAATAATTAATGACTAAGGTTGTTCTGATGCAGTATACTTGTTAATGTTAGTTTATCTTCATTAATATGAAGCTTATAAGATTGTAAATGCAAATCCACCTAATACTTAATTTTGATAAAATTATTTTTAAATGATAACATTATTATTGTTAGGCTTGTATACTTATTTTTTCACTTTTTAAAAATTTTCTTCCTTTCCTATAATTTTTTTTTGTACGTAGAATAAAAATTATATTAAAATGGTTTTTTTGCTCTATCAGCCAAGAATATTTGGGCTAAATTGTTATCTAAGGCCCCTTCCGCACACGCAAAATAATGCGTTTTCAAACCACTTTCACAACTGTTTGCAAGTGCATTTTGCTATTCCACACAGCTTCAAAGAGCACTGAAAGCAGTTTGAAAGTGCATTATTCTGCATGTGCGGAGTGAGCCTAAGAGAGCTCCCAGTCTGAACTGATGACCAATGCTTTTATATTTTACTAGGATGTTATTGCTTTTAACTTTACAGTTGTAGCAGCCTTTGGTTATGTACAATAAACTCTGTGCCCATGACTACAACAGTTCCCCTCGATTAATGAAATCCCCCTTGGCTTACTCTTTCTACCCAGCCTCAATGGATCAATTGCCAGCTAACTTTGGAAAGATCCCAGCTAAAGTTCCTATGCTGTGATGTGCTCCCTTTACAGAACCGACACTTATATTTCACACCAGGAACATCCCATCAGCTACTCGGGCATCATGACCAGCAGAAGACATGCAGTGTGGGAAGAAACTTGTTAGTTCAAAGTCTTTTAAACAGTCACATTTTCTTGGGCCTAGGTAAATTTGTGCAAGCCCCTAACCTGTGCCTTGATCCAGTAAGAATTTGAACGTTGGCACAAACAATAGCGAATCTACACAGGGATCTATTAGGCCGGCTAGCCAGATGCCCTCTACCTACTGTCTTTGGCCAAACTAAGTGCATGTTCAAATTTGCGAGCACAAAAAAAGTCACAGTAGCATCAACACAGGAGCAGCAGTGGTGTAGGAGGTTAAGAGCTCGTGTATCTAATCTGGAGGAACTGGGTTTGTTTCTCTGCTCTGCCGCCTGAGCTGTGGAAGCTTATCTGGGGAATTCAGATTAGCCTGTACACTCCCACACATGCCAGCTGGGTGACCTTGGGCTAGTCACAGCTTCTCGGAGCTCTCTCAGCCCCACCTACCTCACAGGGTGTTTGTTGTGAGGGGGGAAGGGCAAGGAGATTGTAAGCCCCTTTGAGTCTCCTACAGGAGAGAAAGGGGGATATAAATCCAAACTCCTCCTCCTCCTCCTCCTCCTCCTCCTCCTCCTCCTCCTCCTCCTCCTCCTCCTCCTCCTCTTCTTCTTCTTCTTCTTCTTCTTCTTCTTCTTCTTCTTCTTCTTCTTCTTCTTCTTCTTCTTCTTCTTCTTCTTCTTCTTCTTCTTCTTTTCCATGCCAAGCGAAGCAAAGATGATTTTGCAGTGACAAAGGGATACAGCTTGGACCAAGTTTTCATCTATGCCCCTTGAACTGTTTTGAGACTTTCTCCTGCTGTTGATATTCACACACGGGTGGAAACGTGCATCTTCAGGGTTCGGCAGGATGGCAAAACAGGCACAATTGATGGGAGTGGCTGTGGCTGAATGGAAGGGTCTCTGCTTTGCGAATGTCCCATGTTCAATCCCTGGCACCTCAGAAGGAGAGGTGACTTCTTGCCAACTGTGCTACTCCTTGGGTAACTGGTTGATGCAATGCCCAGTTGTCTTCAAAGACAGGTTGTTCACTAGCCCATCTGTTGGTCTTGAAAAGTGGTTCCTGGCCCACAGCACGAATGACAGCTCTAAGTGAAATTGGTCTAATTGTGGTCTTTAGCTGACCCAACCATTTACGCTCATAGTGTGGGGTTCATGGGTGTAGAAGTGGCACCCCATCAATTGGTGGTGTACCAGAGAGGAGGAGGAGGAGGAGGAGGAGGAGGAGGAGGAGGAGAGTTTGGATTTATATCCCCCCTTTCTCTCCTGTAGGAGACTCAAAGGGGCTTACAATCTCCTTGCCCTTCCCCCCTCACAACAAACACCCTGTGAGGTGGGTGGGGGACTGAAAGAGCTCCATTAGCTGTGAGCTAGTAAAGGTCACCCAGCTGGCGTGTGTGGGAGTGCACAGGCTAATCTGAATTCCCCAGATAAGCCTCCACAACTCAAGCAGCAGAGCTGGGAATCAAACCCTGTTCCTCCAGATCAGAATGTGCCTGCTCTTAGCCACTGCTCTTAGCCACTATGCCACTGCTGCTGCGGAGCTTTCTGGTGGGACTGTGGCTTAGTGGAAGAGACTCTGTTTCACAGCTGGAGATCCCAGGTTCAAGCCTTGGTATATCCAATACGGACCAGGCAGTAGGTGACATGAAAGACTTCTGCCTGAAACCCTGGAGATTGGCTGCCAATCTGAGTAGACAAGAATGACCTTGAAGGATCCCGGGTCTGATTCAGTAGACATCAGCATCATGTGTGTTCAAGTGTAGAAGAAGAGGAGGAGGAGGAGGAATTTGGATTTATACCCCGCCTTTCTCTCCTATGAGGAGACTCACGGCAGCTTGCAAACGCCTTGCCTTCCTCTCCCCATAACAGACACCTTGAGAGGTAGGTGGGGCCGAGAGAGTTCTGAGAGAACTGTGACTGGCCCAACATCACCCAGCAGGCTTCACATGGAGGAACAGGGAGACAAATCCGACTCACCAGATATGAGTCTGCCACTCATGTGGAGGAGAGGGGAATCCCGGTTCTATAGACCAGAACTTGGGTGAAAGGTCGAGACACTATTTCAAATGTGCTTCCATCAGGTATTGAGACAGACAGATGCCCATGCAAGAAAGTAAGCTTCATATCACTTCTCAGCAGACCTGTGCTTCTCCAGTCACTTGGCAGCAGAGTTACACTAAATCCGTAACCCTCCAGGCCACACACTTGCACATGTTTGAACCTCTTCATTGAGGCATTAGCCAACATTGTTATCCTCCATGTTTTCTATCTGCCTTCCTCCACCCAGAAGGGCCCGAGGATCCAGAGGTGGGAAGGATCCAGCAGGTTCTCACAGGTTCCTGCAGAGTAGGTTACTAAATTATTTGCTATTATTGCCGAGGGGGGGGGGTTACTAATTGGTGATTTTTGCCCGCGTGGCTGGTTTTGCCTTGAATTCGCCCCTCCCTCTCAGCAGTAGCGCGCAGACCTTGAAGCAGTCTAGCAGGAGGTGCACCGGCGTGCGTGGCAGCCTGCGCCTGCGTGCATTCGTTTTCCATCCAAGGACCAGGGCAGCGGCTGCGTCCTTGCCACAGCCCCGCCCAGGAATGCCCCACCCCCGGAATGCCCGGCCACGCCCCCATCGTGCCCCGCGCAGCCCCATTGGCGCTACGCCACAGTTTGAATCCCACCACCATGGGAACCTGTTACTAAAATTTTTGGATCCCACCACTGGGCCAAGTCCTAAACAGCAGAGTCTAGAATGGGGGAGGGGCAACCTTTTGGGGCCTGAGGGCACATTTGGGATTTTGACATCACAGCACCAAAATGGCTGCTGCCGGAGGCAGAACCAGCCCCCAAACGATTGCCACAACTTAACTGAAAATTCCTGTGAGGTAGACTATGCTGAGAGGGTGTGACTGGCCTGAGCAAGCTTCCATGACGTGCGGGGATTTGAACTTGGGTTTCTCAGATCCTCGTCCTCCACTTGAGCAACTGGTTTCCCAAAGCAAGTTCATCCTATGATACTGCCTTTAAAAATGGGACATCCTCAATCTGTCATTGGGGAGCAGAACCAACACCCTGGAGCACTGCTGACAAATGTGTTTCATTTTCGTTTGACACACTCTCATAACACAAAGCTGGCCTCCCTCTTGTCTCAGTAACCACGTATTTGGGAGTGGGTAGCCCTTTCCCCCCTTCTCCTCATCAAATTTGAAGTATTTTGGGGGGGAGAAATGGGGTAAGGACTGAGTGGCCCCCATCCCCATTGAACCCTCCCTGCCTGAAGGTCGTGAAGAACTTATTGGAATAAGGTTGAGAAAGTGCATTTGAAGAAGTACTTTAATCCTCATGATTAAATCCATAGGAATCGACGTTGACCTTTTTCTTCAGACTGAGCAAGCAACCATATTAAGAACTAGCCTGCTGGATCAGACCAGAGTCCATCTAGTCCAGCACTCTGCTACTCGCAGTGGCCCACCAGGTGCCTTTGGGAGCTCACA
Organism: Sphaerodactylus townsendi; assembly: GCF_021028975.2. Lineage (NCBI taxonomy): Eukaryota > Metazoa > Chordata > Lepidosauria > Squamata > Sphaerodactylidae > Sphaerodactylus > Sphaerodactylus townsendi. The sequence continues at coordinate 186,655,318 of NC_059425.1, forward strand.
TGCAGGATGTGAAAGCAATGGCCTTCTGCTGCTGCTTCTCTTGAGCATCTGGTCTGCTAAGGCATTTGCAATCTGAGATCAAGGCAGATCAAGATTGGTAGCCATAGATCGACTTCTCCTCCATCAATCTGTCCAAGCCCTTTTTAAAGCTATCCAGGTTAATGGCCATCACCACCTCCTGTGGCAGCCTTTCCAAACACCAATCACACGTTGTGTGAAGAAGTGTTTCCTTTTATTAGTCCTAATTCTTCCCCCCAGCATTTTCAATGAATGCCCCCTGGTTCTAGTCTTGTGAGAAAGAGAGAAAAATTTCTCTCTGTCAACATTTTCAATCCGATGCATAATGTTATAGACTTCGATCCTATCCCCCCTCAGACGTCTCCTCTCCAAACTAAAGAGTCCCAAACACTGCAGCCTCTCCTCATAAGGAAGGTGCTCCAGTCCCTCAATCATCCTCATTGCCCTTCTCTGCACTTTTTCTATCTCCTCAATATCCTTTTTGAGATGTGGCGACCAGAACTGAACACAGGACTCGAAGTGCGGTCGCACCACGGCTTTATATAAGGGCATGACAATCCTTGCAGTTTTATTATCAACTATTAAAAACAACTGTTCAGAGGATCCACGACCATGAGTTAGCAACACTGTCTCTCAGTGGCGTACTGGGTATAAAAGGCGCCCGGTGGCATGACAGGCTCCCCACGCCCCCCTCACCTGGCTCTCCACGCCCCACTTACGGAAGTCAGCAGGGAGGCTGGGGGAGGGCTGACCTCGGGACTCGGATGGGCACCGAAGTAGCAGGCTTTGCCGCCGAACCCCGCCGCCGAACCCTGCCCCCGTCCTCTCTACAGGGTAGGAGCTGGCTTGCAAGAAGGCCTAGGGGTGGGGCTCAGTGGCCCAGGTGGGCACCACGGTGGCAGGACACCTCCTGCCCTCCCTGTGGAGCCTGAAGCCATGGCAAATAGCTCAGCCAGCAAGCAGCACCCTGGCACAGGGGGAGCTGCTGGGCACCGGCTAGGTCTCAGAGCCGCAGGAGAGGTCGGGCAAGGGGACCTGACCACAGCCCAGTGTCCTCCCATGTGACGAAACAGCATGCACCCACACAACCCAAGAATTTGCTTGCCTCGATTTCTAGGCATCTGATGTGATCACAAGTTGTGCTATGCAACTGACTTGGATCCACCCATCAACCAATGGGCATTCATGATGGCCAGAATGAACTCCTTCCCGTCACCGGTGCTATCAGGGGGACTCCTTCGCATTCCACATGCTCAACGTTTACGTTCAAGCGGGAAACCCCAGATTCCGTTGCTCGCGTTCTTTTCAATTGCCATCACCGTAAGGATCTGCGTGAGACATTGATCCATCTCAGTACAGCCTTAAATAACATGGATCGAAAGAAACTACTCTCATTTCTATTATCTGATAAAGATCCAAAAATAATTAAAAAAAGAATTATTCTTACCTAAAACAGTTTAACAACATAGGTAGGTAGATGCAGAAAATATGTCAGAGTAAATACATTTATCATAAGGACTCCCAATTTTTTTAAAAAATATTTTTATTGTATAGTTTGAAACAATCGTTCTATTTACATCTTTCGGATATAATTTCCAAACAGTACATTTTCCCTTTTTTCCCCTCCCACCCTCCCCTAATATTATGTTTTACTTTTCTTTAACCAAACAGCAATAAGTTCATTCGTTGTTGTCTTCTTATCCATATGTCTTCTTTGACTCCCGTCTCCTTCATCCAATTCTCACAACTTGTCCATATCTTCATTATTTCATTCTGTTTTTCTTGCCATGTTTTATTCTTTGATAATATTTCAAAAATGTCTAATGTCACTTGTTCCCACATATATTCCAAAGGACTCCCAATTGTGTCTGCGTTAAGTATTAATTCTGAAAAAAAAAATACCACTTTATCAACTGCCCCCCCAGGCCCAAAGAAAAAAAGTGGTTTCCTGTTTGCATGTGAAAACGTCTTCAGTGTCTTTCTTGCCTAGCAAGGAGTGCGTGTCCAGGCAGCATCCCACAATGCACTGCAACGCATGTCGTGAAGTCCCACAATTTAACATGACACACCTTGCTTGAAGGATATCATGCGAGGGGTGTTATGGGATGGCACCAGAGCGTAATTGGAGGGCATTAATTGTGTGGGAAAGCCTGCCGAGCTGGCAGATGAGAAATTTTCTTCTCCCACACTAGAAGGAAGGTGTACGAGGCGACAGGCGAGGTGGCGAAATCCTCACTTGTGCATGCACATTAATTGAAGTGGGGGAAGATTCCTGAGCGATAATTAAAGCACTTTTAAGATTCATGTGCGATGGCAGCCTTCGTCGTACCTGATATTTTTTTTCTCGTGTGGATTGGTACATTTTGAAGCAATTCCCCTTGGGAGCAGAGAATGTGCAAAGGCTAATGAATTAATGTATTTACACCTCTCGATAAAAACTGTCTTCGTATTCAAAAGTGAAGAAAAGAGAGAGGGAAAGGGGGAAACTCATAATGGGACGCAATCTACCACAGAGTTGCTTCTCTTCTGTATTGTTCTGTTCTCCAGATAGTGGTCTGGAAGCTACCGTGTTTCCCCGAAAATAAGACAGTGTCTTATATTAATTTTTGCTCCCAAAGATGTGCTATGTCTTATTTTCAGGGGATGTCTTATTTTTCTGAGTTCTGTTAGATAGGGCATGCTGTCCAAAACAAAGAAGGATTTTGCTTTCGATCTGCCCACTTTTTTGGGGGGATGCCTTATATAATAATAAGCACTTCCAAGCAAAACCTCTACTACGATCTTATTTTCGGGGATTAATGTATATTGGGAAACTTGAGGGGTAGCGAAAGTATTATATAATGCCACACAGCCAGCCCCTATATGAAAGTATACATAAAAAGTCACAGCCATTTAGGAGTGTCAGAGGGATTTGTGCGAGAAGGCCCTTAGTCTGTAGTAAAACAGCTATGTTTGAGTCCAGCAGCATCTCAGAGACTAATAAAATCAGGAGGGTTTAAGCTTTCGAGAGGCAGCAGCGTTGTCTGTCAAAAGTTTATACCCCCAATCTTTTGTCCATCTTTAACATGCTGTTGGACTCAAACCTAAATATTCTGACAGGATTTTTAATTTTTAAAATTTAATTAATCCTCATTTTTGCTTTAATTTAATTAATCCTCATTTTTCCTTGCTCCCCATTATAATTTTCCTCCCACCAGATGAGAAATGATATTTAGCTTTATTTATTTATTTAGGTGTATATTATTGGTTTCGGGCTGTATGTGGCGTGTTCACAGCAAGCATTCTCTCCTGGCGTTTTGGCCTGCATCTACTTGGCTGGCATCTTGAGAGATCCTCTGAGGATGCCGCCAGCCACAGCAAATCAATGAAGAATGCTGCTAGAATGCGGCCATATCCAGCTCAAGCTCACAGCACACCAATCATTCCGACCCATTGAAAGCCTTCGACAATACATTTATTTATTTAGCTTATATTAAATTTTGTGTGTGTGTACATTTCTGTTTGTGCAACCCTGTTTCCCCGAATATAAGACATCCCCGGAAAATACGACGTAGTAGAGGTTTTGCTGAAGTGCGAAATAGAAGGCATCCCCCGAAAGTAAGACGTAGCAAAGTTTTTGTTTGGAAGCATGCCCGACGAACAGAACACAGGAAAAATAAGACATCCCCTGAAAATAAGACATAGCGCATCTTTGGGAGCAAAAATTAATATAAGACACTGTCTTATATTCGGGGAAACATGGTACATGTGTGTGTGTGTTGTGTATATAAACTATATTTCTTCCTCAAACCCCTTTAGTTGGTGCTTGAAAATGTTGGGGGGGGGGGGTTGTTACTGAGACAAACATGTAAAACCCCACTGCCAAAAACAGCTGTTCCATCCTTAGGACTGAAGGCAGATATTGGTGCATGGAGTTTCTACAGTTAATGATCCCCTGTTGGCTTTCTCTGTTACACCTGTGCAAACATGGGCGTGGATAACTAGGAGCCTGGCGAGCGTTACCTTTTGCATAGACCAAGGAGTGGCATTTCATTCAGGAATAAATGAGACACTAAATAAAGCTCAGCTGGCTTGGATTGTGCACCTGAGCCATTCCCGGCCCAGCATTTGGCTACTTATTTCTGCAGAGCGTAGGTTTCAATGTACTCCAGTGTTTACATGAGGCAAAAATTCTAGCTTTAGAATGTCATAGTTCTAGCTTTCACAGGGCCACTTGGCACACTACCTGTATTGTTTAATAAACCCTGCTCAAAGGAGAGCCATAATGCTCGCCAGGTTTAATGTTATGCCTTCTGCCTTGTTACATGGCAGATTTAATAAGCAAGAAAAGGCTAAAAGATTGTGCCCGTGTAACGATGGCTCAGTTGAATATCTGGCCCACCAATTATTACACTGTTTCAGATTCAAGGAAATGAGATCCAAGTATGTGAATCTTACTCCTTTACAGTTACCCGATCTCCCCGATTTATTTAGATTACACTACTTGCTGGACAATCCTGATCCTTCTCTCTGTATGATAGTGGCAGATTTTCTCCCGGAAATTACTAAATGCCAGTAGATTTCCCTCCACTTAACATTTATTTCCTGTACTGAATATGTTTTTAATCAGTTTTTTTTACTATTGTTGTACTGTATTTTAAAAAAAATTCTAGCTTTCAAATTCTGTAGTTTTAAAGCTCCAATGCTGCCTCCCCACCAACAAGAAAAGTTGGAGTATAACCAGAGTAATTTGTGGAATGCCAAATTAGCACTGGTAAAATGAAAGCCAGAATTGGTTCAGCGGTAAGGCTGCCCATCTTGAATTTAGAGCAAATGCTACCCATCTCCTCTTTACATTCATGTCAAACAGCCGTGTTCTTCGGAATTTCTCGGTTCTTAGGAGTTACAGAGGAAAGTTACTCTTCAGTAGAAGACAAGTCACTCTTCGGTGACTAAGATCGATTCCGCACTTGCGTTATCGACCTAAGTTCAAGCTGCGTTCGACCTAAGTGCTCCGCACAACCACTGGGATCGACGTGGTTTTGTACCAGCTTCGCCCCGTGTAACAGTCAAATTTCCGACTCCAGTTGGGAACTACTACTTTTTCAGGGAACCACGCTCCAACTCAGCTCAATTCCAGTAAAGTGCAGAATCTCTGGTGCCAGGAGTCCCCCATTCAGCCAATCACAGCTGAGTGTTTTGGGCATCGCATTGCACAGCTAGGCCAATCAAAAACGCCACCTTCGGTCCCTCTCCCATTTCCACCTGCTTGGCAGTTTTTTTTTATAACGTGTGTGGGGATAGACGGAACATGGCCGTAGAACAGTAGCCAATCGGAACGGAGCGGCGAAGAGGCACAGGATGATTCCGCCCTCCGAGCTGGGATCAAACTGGTTGAAGTGGGGAACAACAATGGCTTCAACCTAAGTCAGTACCCTTCTCAGGGAACTGGGTCGAACCTATTTTACTCGTGTGCGGAATCGCCCTAAAAGATTTTCCTGTGGAAGTGACATAGGGACACATGACTATTCATTTCCTCACTCCCAACTCTTTCACTGGTTGCCAGGCTGAGCCAGACAGCCCAGAAGGCAGCTGGCTGGTGAACCAATTCCTTTCCCTCCTCATGCAACATAGAGGGATATTTGCAATAAGGAGGACCCTGCTTCAACCCTGGTACCCAGGGGTGGGATTCAGTTGGCTGTTAATCCCACCTCCGCGGCCCTGAACCACTTATTAATCCCACCCACTGCTTCCCCCCACCCCAACAACAAAGCCCAGGCCTGTGGAGAAGCTCCGTGGGTCCTTCCCTTCCTCCTCCCCTACCCTCACCAGAAAACCTGGGCCCATGGAGAAGCTACCAGCACTGGGACCGCCCGAGCCCTGTCCCGACCCTCCTTCAGGCTGCCTCTTGCCCTCCAGGAGGCAGCCTAAAGGAGTGTTGAGATGGTGCTCGGGCTGCCACAGTGCTGGAAACTTCTCCACAGACCCAGACTTTCTGGTGAGCCCATCCTGACCCTCCTTCCTCCGTCTCGGCCCTCCTGAAGGAAGGCTGGGGGCTCGAGGAAGTGCTGCCACTGCAGGCTGCCTGAGATCACCGCCACCCTCCTCCGCCATTTAAGGCAAAGGGAGGCTGCTGGGTGAGGGGTGCAGCGGGGGCAAGGCGGCTGAAGAGGGGTGCCGAACCGGTTGTTATTTTTTTTAATCCTATCGCTGCTGGTACCTCAACTGGATGATTTCGAACACAGAGGTTTCAGGTGCTGGGGTAATCAAAGGTGAATCAGTGGGAGGATTGCGAGCAGGGACATGGGCAGAGGTGGGATCCAGCAGGTTCTCATAAGAGTTCCCCGAGTGGCAGGTCACTAATATGATTTGTTATTGTGCTGAGAGGGGAGGGGTTGGTGATTTTGCGCACGCGTGATTTTTTTGCCTTGCCAGTTCGCCTCCTCTACTCTCAGCAGTAGCGCAAAGGACCTGAAGCAGTCTAGCAGGAGGTGCATCGGCGTGCGTGGCAGCCTGCGCCTGCGTGCATTCGTTTCCCACCCAAGAACCGGCGCAGAGGCTGCATCCTTGCCACAGCCCCTCCCAGGAATGCCCCACCCCTGGAATGCCCGGCCCTGCCCCCGTCGTGCCCCGCCCAGCCCCATTGGCGCTGCACCACAGTTTGAATCCCACCACCATGGGAACCTGTTACAAAAAATTTTGGATCCCACCACTGGACATGGGTGGTCATGATGTCAGCTGCATCTCTATGTCACTTCCAGGGGAAACCCAAATGTGACATGCAGTAGCTCTAGGAATCACTGGAAACTCTATGGTAAAACTATGGATGGTGTTTCCACATTTCCTCACTTGTAAGTTCCTGTTTCCTTTGGGGGGAGGAGTTTCAGGTCCATACATGTTTTGCTCCCTCTAGTTCTTGATTCAATATCATAATCACACAGGTTAATGTCTGGCATAAAAGCCTGCAGTTTAGCCCGCAGGGAAAAATGCTGGACATAAACCTGTAAGAAATCAAATCAACCACTAGAGGACACTGGAGGAAGCAAAGCACATGTGGAATGGAAGAAACAGGAATTTACAGAAAAGTCCAGTGTTTACAGCAATTACTAGAGTTGCCCATGTCACATCCAAGTTTCCCCCAGAACTGACAAAGTGGCCCTTTCCCCACCTACCGTTTGCTGCGCACTACTGCCCCCAAATAGCGCGTGGTCCAGCGGTGCTCCCCCACCCGAAGTCCGAAGGCGGTGACAAGCGCCTTAGCCGCTCCCGACTTCTGCACTCTAATAATGTCCCTTCAGCTGGTCATTTCTGACAGCTGAAGAAACAGTCTCCCCGCGAGAGCACGGAGGCAGTGGGGAAATTTCTGAACCCGAGTGCGGAAATCGCTCGCGCTCAGAGTAGCGCGCTGCAAAGCGTAAGTGGGGGAAGGCCCAGTAACACAGCTGACATAACCATTTTAAAACATTTTCTCCCGCCACTACTCTGAGCAGCAGTGAGTAAAGGAAGCTGCCTATGGAAGGCCTTCTGCCATATCTGCTATAAGTCTTCATAGCTGTGCTGGAGTTGAAAAGTTGGTCTTTTTAATATGATCTAGTTTCACTGGTAGAAACAGGCAAACGACATCTGAGCGTCTCTTTGAAAACTGTATGTGGTTTCCAGAAGTCAGCTGCGACTTGACAGCCCTTCCAACCAACGTCAACACCAGCTGCCCTAATGTTTTGGCTTTGTAGAGAAAAAAAATAACATATGCTGTTATGTGTGTTATGTGCGTTAAACGCAACCAGTTGTGGTATCTCAGCAATCAGAGCACAACACTTGATTACAAATGATAAAGTCACAAGTTTTCCCATGTGGAGTAGTATCTGCGTAGGAGAATCGTTATGTGCAAAGTGGCTCCTAGAAGTATGAAGTTCAGTGTTTAATCTGAGGCAAAGATTTAGCCGTTTCCTCACTTTAAAAAAAAGCAGAGGCAAAACGGTTTTGTAAGCTTCGGGTGTTTTTGAGCGCTCAGTCACGCTCCCCACTGCAGGTAGTCGCGCGGGGTTTCCCAAAAGGCGCTGTTCCGAACAGGAACAGAAATGATGGGCGCTGAGGGGTCGCGAGGATGGCAGAATCGGGGCGGCTGCGTTGTCGCCGCTCCGCTCCGGTAGTGGGGAGTGCCGCTGGAACCCGCGTTATTTGGAGCAAGTAGCGCACAACAAAAGTTGAGTGGGGAAATGGCCTGTGTTTCCAAACCCAAGATTTGACTGTGTAAACATTATCTTCCATTTCATACCTTAGTTGGCACTGTTTCTTCACTATGTATGCATGTTGATTGACAAAGAACCTGGTAAAATATGTCCTGGTGGTTACCAGAGCGAGTTTCTGAGAGTCTTGGGGGAGCTGAAAGGGAGTAACTGAGAAGGAGAAGGTGGTCAAAGGCTGGAACATAACCTCCATTTGCCAAGGGTGTTGGTTTCTCAGCAATGCTGGTTTCTTCACGATGGAAAGTTCTGCACAAGTCACCAAAAACATTTGCAGAGCATTTGCAAAACAGTTTCAATGCCCACCCCTGTTTGTCTGCACTCACCCCCTCAAAACGATTCCTGGCAGCCATTTTGGAGCAAAAACTATGTGGAACCCCACAGAGGAAATGTGGTTTTGTTTATCATTAGATACTGACTGAGTAAATAGTTGATTTTATTATTATATTGTATTATGGATGTTGTGAGCCGCTCTGACCCGTTTTGGGAGAGCGGCATATAAATTGAAAAATAAATAAGTAAATATAAATAAATACATCTCCAAGTTGGGGTAGGCAACTTTATTATGGCTGCTGCAATTACCAGTCGTGTGTGACTGTTCCCAGCAAGGGAGCCGCTCCTGCAACTATTGGGCAGGCCCCAGTCCCCAGACATGCCAAGTATCAAATACTGATTGCCAAATAGAAAATGCCAATCATAAAACTGCCTACAGAAAACAGAAGATGGAGTTTTGGAATATGTCATGAGTAAAATATGTAAATATAGCCATGGTTGAAACCGTCACTTCTTAATGGAACAAGGGATGGACTAGACCAGTGGTGGCGAACCTTTGGCACTCCAGATGTTATGGACTACAATTCCCATCAGCCCCTGCCAGCATGGCCAATTGACCATGCTGGCAGAAGCTGATGGGAATTGTAGTCCATAACATCTGGAGTGCCAAAGGTTCGCCACCACAGGACTAGACTTTTAAAGCATGACATTACTACATAACCAAAGGATTTGGTTAATTATGGGATGCTGGTAAAGTTTTCTGCAAAAGCAGTTTAACATTATTATTAGCAGTAGCAGTTTTCATCACTGTAGATGTTCCTCAGAAGTCACTGGAATTAAGAAGCCCTAAATACAATGTCATGGGATGGATTCTGCAGACACTTCCATTTAGCAGTCAGCATATCTGTCCCTGATTAATTTCTGTTCTTTTTTATATGAAACTATTATTCTAGGTTCCACTACAACGATATGGCCACAGAGAGACACAATCTGACCAACTTTACTTTTCTGTGTGAAAAAGGGAACAAAATGGCTGCCAAGACACACATAGGAAGCCAGCCAACTCATGGATAAATCAAACTACTTATTGCTCTTGTAGGGGAATCATAGAGTTGCCAACCACTAGGTGGATCCACCATAATAATCTGGGGGGAGGTATTGACCTCTAGGTAGAGCTTGGAGATCTGGGATTACAACTGAGCTCCAGACCTTACCATCAGTTCCCGTAAAGAAAATGGCTGCTTTGGAGCCATACTATACCCAGTTGAAGTCCTGCCTCTCCACAAACACACTCTGTCCGGACTCCACCACCCCAAGTAGAGACACAGTGTGGTCTAGTGGTTAAGAGCGGTGGACTGTAATCTGGAGAACCAGGTTTGATTCTCCACTCCTCCACATGAGCGGCAGCCTTTGATCAGGTGAATTTATCAGGGTCCACACATGAAGCCTGCTGGGTTACCTTGGGCCACAGTTCTCTCAGAACTCTCTCAGCCCCACCTACCTAACAAGGTGTCTATTGTGCGGGGGGGGGGGTAGGGAAGGAGTTTGCAAGCCACCTCGAGTCTCTTTATGAGAGAGAAAGAGGGGAGGAGTATAAATTTAAGCTCTTCTTCTCCAGGAACGGCACCCCTAGGGGAGTGAGTTTCTTTGCCCACGTATGACTTGAGGCTCTGCTAAGTAAAAAAACATCAACCAGTCTTAACAAGGAAGATCTTGCGAGTTGAGAGCAGAGTGGGAAATAAGATCTTTACGCTCCGAAGAGGACAGGTTCGAAGTCTCCGTTGGCTCGACTGATGAAAGAGAATGACCAGTCTTTCTCCTAAAGTTTAAACTCCAGAAATGTGTGATAATCAGCCCGAAGCACACCACCTGGAGAATAGCGTGGCTATTATTAAATGGAATGTGTACCTAAAAATAAAAGGCAAGCGAGACTCGTTTTCTGGGCATTACAGGCATAAAGAATGACATCACAAGAAGCCAATCAGAAAACAGACATTCTCCAGCATTCTAAAGGCCTTTATGTCATCATGTTGTGGCAGGTCTTTGATACCAGAGCCGTGTTCACAGATGTGATCTCACCCCTGACCCTACATGGCAGTTCTAGGAACAGCTTGCTCCGATTTACTTCTCTTGGGTCATAAAGTTGAAAAACAATTATGCTAGAGACCAAATTATTCAATTGTTTACGACTGCGCTGAACATATATTAGTTGAGACAAGGGCTCTCTGCAAACTGCCCAGTTTTATTTTCCAGGAGAATAACGGACGTGGATCTTTGGTCCTAGTAGCTTAAAATCATTTCTTGGGGGGGGAAAGCAAAGGGATTATTGTTGAAATGTTATAATGCTCTGCCACTGTGTAAAATGTTATTTGAAAATAACACCGAGTTGAAAGAGGGATCTCAGAACAGCTACAAGAAGGGTCCTAAGGCTAGACCATGATTTTAGAGGCTTTTTTTGGAAACCTTCATTTTGGAAGGCTTTTTTTTGTTTGAAATTCTACTCAACACTGGTTGTATAAAGTGCTGACAAATCACATCTGACTTATGGCCACCCCACAGAGTTTCCAAGGCAAGAAACTGTTCAAAGGGAGTCTGCCTTTGCTTGCCTCTGCATAGCAACCCTAGATTTCCTTGGTGGTCTCCCATCCAAGTATGAACCAGGGCTGACCCTGCTTAGCTTCTGAGATCTAGGCTAGGCTAGCCATCCAGGTCAGGGTCAAGATATACTACAATGATAATAAAATAATATACAATTAAGAATCCATAAACACTAACAGAAACATGTGATTAAATTTAGGGGACAGGATAGAGGGGACCTGAAGAAGAAGAAGAAGAAGAAGAAGAAGAAGAAGAAGAAGAAGAAGAAGAAGAAGAAGAAGAAGAAGAAGAAGAAGAAGAAGAAGAAGAAGAAGAAGAAGAAGAAGAAGAAGGAGGAGGAGGAGGAGGAGGAGGAGGAGGAGGAGGAGGAGGAGGAGGAGGAGGAGAGGAGGAGGAGGAGGAGGAGGAGAGGAAGGAGAAGGAGGAGGATTTATACCCTGCTTTCTCAGCTTTAAGGAATCTCAAAGTAACTTACAAACTCCTTTCCCTTCCTCTCCCCACAGCAGACATCTTGTGATGTAGGTGGGGCTGAAAGAGTTCTGAGAAAATTGTGGCTAGCCCAAGGTCACCCAGCAGGCTTCATGTGCAGGAGTGGGGAAACAAACCATCCTGTTCTGAAAGTGGGTGTCTAAAATTACAAATCTATTTTGTTACTAGCACTATTGGTAACCACCGTCCTTAATGTATGGTGCCCAATTCAGAGTTGTATGCTGACATAAGATCATTACAGTGGTTCTTATTTTTGGGCAACCACGTGATACATCTTGCTGACCTGGCTTACTGTCTTATAAAATATGTAAGGGGTTTTCACTCCATTTTCTGAAAGGCAAAGAAACATTAATGGGGGTAGCATTGATCAGAATCCATTGATCATGGGAGGGGTACCGTGGGCAAGATCGTCATTCTGCCTACGGAGATCCTTTTAAGGATGAGGCAACATCAATAATCCCATCTTATATGATGTCCACAGGGTCCCCAGATATTCTAAAATAATACTTCTAAGTACTGCAGCTTTAACTTTTCCTTCCTTCTAAGCATTTCTTGCTTTCAAAGCTTTCTGCTTTCAAACAGTTTGAACAAAAATAAGGACTGGATTCTCCCAAGATCCACGCTCAACGCAAGCCTTCCCACTAGATTAGGAGGGCCAGTTCTGGGTTATAAAATACCTCGAGATTTTGGGGGCAGAGTTCGGGGAGGGACATCAGTCTAACGCCATAAAGTCCTGATCATCTGGAGATCAGATGTAATCGCCAGACCTCACCTAGAGGTTTGCAACCATACACTAGATTCGGATAATTTCAGGCCGTGTTCCTGTGTTTCAAAGCCGATAAAGTAGTCAAGTGTGTAGCTTAGCATTAAATGTCTTTATCCAGACATGTCCCACTCTTTTTATCAGCACTTACTGCTATACTCTGTCTCAGAAAAACATGTTACTATGGTCAGTTGAGGTGCATCAGTTTGGAAGAAGAAGAGAGTTTGGATTTATATCCCCCCTTTCTCTCCTGCAGGAGACTCAAAGGGGCTGACAATCTCCTTGCCCTTCCCCCCTCACAACAAACACCCTGTGAGGTAGGTGGGGCTGAGAGAGCTCCGATAAGCTGTGACTAGCCCAAGGTCACCCAACTGGTGTGTGTGGGAGTGCACAGGCTGATCTGAATTCCCCAGATAAGCCTCCACAGCTCAGGCGGCAGAGCGGGGAATCAAACCCCGGTTCCTCCAGATCAGATCCACGAGCTCTTAACCTCCTACGCCACTGCTGCTCCTTGAGAAAATTGTATGCTTCCTGAATGAATATGAGGATTTTCATTCATTTTTACGTGCTGCCTTTATCAAAACAATTATTTTGTAATTATTGAACGTGGAACTGGATGTCAAAACGTATTTTATACTTTCAAACTCTCAAATGGATGAGGGGGGGGGGGCAAAGCTAGGTAGGCACTAACAACCCAAGCAGAACATTCTACAACAAAGAAGGTTTGGCATGTTGAGTTCTGTGGTGGAGGAATATATCATAAGAACATAAGAACAAGCCAGCTGGATCAGACCAGAGTCCATCTAGTCCAGCTCTCTGCTACTCGCAGTGGCCCACCAGGTGCCTTTGGGAGCTTACATGCAGGATGTGAAAGCAATGGCCTTCTGCTGCTGCTGCTCCTGAGCACCTGGTCTGCTAAGGCATTTGCAATCTCAGATCAAGGAGGATCAAGATTGGTAGCCATTGATCGACTTCTCCTCCATAAATCTGTCCAAGCCCCTTTTAAAGCTATCCAGGTTAGTGGCCATCACGACCTCCTGTGGCAGCATATTCCAAACACCAATCACCCTACTATATCACCCTACAAACATCTTTTTCTGAGACTGAGTATAGAAAACCGCATGGAAACCTTAGCTCATGGTTTCCACACTGGGCGGAAGGATCTGCCAATGAAGTCGAAGAAGTCATCTTGTTCAAAGTTGCACCATTTTGATCTCAGATTACTGATTCCAAGGGATTTAGAAGGGCGTAGCTCTACTCAGGATAGCACCGGAAGGTTACATCCCACAATAAATGTGCCCCGAACCTTCAATTAAAAGCCTAGTTAATTGGTCAGTGACAAAATAGATTTGTATATGCCTAGTGATTTCAGAACTATTCTTGTATTCCACATCCCCCCTCCACACAAAAAGGCCTTCCCAAACTAGGACTGTCCTGGCCACCATCTGGGATGGGGTCATAGGCTGGCCAAATCCAGGGTGGGAAACTTTAGAGATTTGGGGAGAGAGGAGGAAAGGACCTCAGTGAAGTAAAACGCCATAGAGTCCACCCATAGTCCATCTAAAGCAGTGATGGCGAACCTATGGCACTCCAGATGTTCATGGACTACAATTCCCATCAGCCCCTGCCAGCTCCTTCTTTTGAAATACCCGGGGTAAGTGTATCGTCTGCCGTTACTACTCTGTGCACAGCTAATATTTCAGAGATTCGTGAAGCTTTGGTAGCTGAGCCTGAAACTTTAAAAGACATTTTGAACTGCTTAATGGGCAATCATGACTTGTTTAAAAGCACAGATGCCTTAAATTGCCAACAACCTCCTTTATCCCTATTTGAAAATTTAGAACTGGAGGCCAACCTATTTTCTTCCTGTCAGTTTTCTTCACTGAAGAGGAGTTTGAATTTACACTCTCACCTTTCTCTCCTTAAGGAAATTTAAGGTGGCTTACAAACACCTTTCCCTTCCTCTCCCCACAACAGACACCTTGGGGCTTTCCGCACTGACAGAGTTGTACTGGTTTCTACCTAGGTTCGCCTCAGTGAATCCCCACTGCCACCGAGCTCAACATTGTTTTGTCTCAGCCCCCCCCCCCCCATCAGAACTGCGACATCCTTGTCGCAGTTATGAACTACATTTTTCTGCCGGAACAAGGTCGATACCGCTTCGAAGCTTCGAAGTGCGGACGCATCGAAACGACACCTCATCCGTTCAACCAATCAGGAACCGCTTTTGTGGCATGCGCAGAACAGGAGAGTCGTGGCGGGCAGAAAGCGCATGTAACTACTGTAAACTGTAAAAACTGTAAGAAAAAAAGAACTCTCCCATTTCCCATGGTAACACAAGCTCCAATCACGATCGAGGAGCGAGACAGGCACTAAGATGACCCTGCCCACTTAGCTCGGTTCCAGGGGGCCAAGTAAGTTGCTGTGCGGACAGCCTGGAATCGCCCTCCACTGAAGGGAACCGAGTCGACCTTAGCTCCCTTCTGTAGTGCAGAAAGCCCTCTTGTGAGGTAAGTGGAACTGAGAGAATTCTGTGACTGAGAACTGTGACTGACCCAAGGTCACCCAGCAGGTATGTAAGTTCACCAGATAAGCCTTTGCCACTCACGAATCAAACCCAGTTCTGCAGATTAGAGTCCACTGCTCTTAACCACTGCATCATGCTGGCTGGACAACATGTAGCTCCGTAAGCAAGAAAGGAGGCTAATATATCTTTAAGTCAAGTAAATAAGTAAATTGTCGTAATTGCTGGATTTTCCCCAACAAAACATCTTTCAGTCAGGATGTGGACACTTATGTGGAGCAGCAGTGGCATAGTGGCTAAGAGCAGTGGCGAAGAGCAGGTGCACTCTGATCTGGAGGAACCGGGTTTGATTCCCAGCTCTGCCGCCTGAGCTGTGGAGACCTTGAGCTAGTCACGCCAGCTGGGTGACCTTGAGCTAGTCACAGCTTTTCAGAGCTCTCAGCCCCACCCACCTCACAGGGTGTTTGTTGTGAGGGGGGAAGGGCAAGGAGATTGTCAGCCCCTTTGAGTCTCCGGCAGGAGAGAAAGGGGGGAATATAAATCCAAACTCTTCTTCTTCTTCTTCTTCTTCTTCTTCTTCTTCTTCTTCTTCTTATAGGACAATGCACATTTCTCTCACTTGTAGTAAAAGTAAGTTTACTGTAAAGACCACTACTATAGAAAGCTTCTAACTGGCAACCCATGTACTGGTGGAGTTCCCTTCAAGATGTATTATCTGGAATCAATCAGAAACCTAGCCTGCTTCCAATTATTATCCAACAGCTTCGTCAGACACATGTATATATTTTGGTACGTGAAGATTTCTTTGCTGAGTGTTCCTTATTTAAATGTTGAAAGCACTACAGCTATTTGAATTCATGGCTTGGAAAAAATAAAACTGAGGTAGCCAGTCACGAATTGTGCCACTGTTTGAGGGAACGATCTTCAGAAGAGTTTGAAATCTTAATGCCCCCAGCCAGATATGCTTGTCATTAGTAATGAATTTCTTGTATGGTGAAAATAACAGAGGTGGATACCAAACTGGCCAAATATAATGGGTGTAGAAGAAGAAGAAGAAGAAGAAGAGTTTGGATTTATATCCCCCCTTTCTCTCCTGCAGGAGACTCAAAGGGGCTTACAATCTCCTTGCCCTTCCCCCCTCACAACAAACACCCTGTGAGGTAGGAGGGGCTGAGAGAGCTCTGAAAAACTGTGACTAGCTCAAGGTCACCCAGCTGGCGTGTGTGGGAGTGCACAAGCTAATCTGAATTCCCCAGATAAGCCTCCACAGCTCAAGTGGCAGAGCGGGGAATCAAACCCGGTTCCTCCAGATTAGAATGCACCTGCTCTTAGCCTACTACCTCACTGCTGCTCCCAGCAGTGTTGCAAGTTGTGGAGGCTTGCTCTCCTAGCAAACTGTGGGCAGATTGAGCACCCCATGGTGTACAAAGTCACCCAAGGATGTTTTCTTCCCATGGCAGCAAGTATGGCCGATCTACAGCAATACATTAATTATTGTCTGGCTGTTTCAGGGAGGTCCCGTTTTCTTTTTCTTTTCTGTGTTGCATATGTGCAGCTATACAGGTGCAGCCGATTGGATTGTGGGACAAGCGGCATGGCTACAGGAGTTCATTTCTGTATGACTGCACAGCTACGCATGTGTTGCAGGAAATTATGCACCTTGGTGCAAAAAGATGAAAGCAACCCGAATTGTTTCCATGGGCTCCAAACACTGCCTTGAGTGGGCAAATGGCACATTGAATGGGAAAAAGGAAAACGGGTTCTTTTATAACGACTGCAACCCCGTTATATGTATGCTTGTTTTAGAGACTGTTCCTTGATGATGCTGATTGGTTGGGAGAAGCACAGGCTGGGAGAGAAGTGTGGAGAAGATCCTCAACCCACCAGTGCCTTCCACTGAGAGATCACAAGATCCAATCCAATAAGATCCACCTGTACTTTTATTGCTTTCTAAGAAGTTTGGCATCCCACTGAGGGATGACAGCCAGGTAATACAGGCCAGAGCCATAGCGAGGGGGAACTGCACCTGGGGCATGTGTGTACCCTGTGCCCCTGCCATGCCAATGCCCCCACCTCCGCCCACCCCCCCACACACTGGTGCACGCCTGGTTCAAGATGCCCCATCCCGCCCCCTGGCAGCTACGCGTCTGATACAGACTGATACAAGATACAGACCCATGAAGGTGACTTATACTTAATCTTGCCATCGGTCCATCAAAGTCGGTATTGCCTTCTCAGACTGGCAGGTCTCAAGTAAAGGGCTTTCACATAGCTTGTTGCCTGGTTCTTTTGACTGGAGATCTTTAGAATGAAGAGCAGAGGCTTTGCTGAGTCAGACCAACGACCCACCAAGGTCAATTTTATCTATTGCGTGCAGATGGTGAGACCCTTCTCCGGCAAAACATCACACAACGACAGGCTTGGAAATGGATTGGGCCGCAGCCCAATTTATTAATTAACAGCAGTAACTATATACACAGAAGCTGGGCAACAAATGGGTCGCAACATCAAGCATTCCCCAATCCATATTGGGGCCACCTGCAGGAAGCTGGGAGCTCCAGGGGCGAACCCCCGGCTTCAACCCTTCCTGCTGCTAGGGAAGCAGGCACCGGCTAAGCCTATCAGCCTGCCGTCCTCCCCTCTTTGCTGGGGTGTTGGGCACCAGCAAAGCCTACCAGCCACCTACCGGCCCGACCCAACCCCTCCTGCTGGGGTGTCGGGCACTGGCTAAGCCTACCGGCCACCTACCGGCCCGACCCAACCCCTCCTGCTGGGGTGTCGGGCACTGGCTAAGCCTACCGGCCACCTACCGGCCCGACCCAACCCCTCCAGCTGGGGTGTCGGGCACCGGCTAAGCCTACCAGCTTACCTACCGGCCCACCACACCCCCAGCCCTTTGCAGGGCACAAGCATGGAGAAGACCGGCCGCCTGGCTCGGCTTCTCCCCCAGATGTTGCGACTCCCGTTGTCAACCCGCTGGGCTGCGACGAAAATTGCACATAATAAAGCATAACATCATAACAACAATTGCATAATGACATAGGGAGGGTGGGCGGGTCCTGAGTCTTGGCAGCCAAGAAGGCCGAGCTCAGGGTGTGGCGCTTTATATACCCTTGCTCCTCCCGCCTTTACGGCTGGGAGCCAATCATTGCAGATCTTTGCAAGCCTCTTGCTAAGCAATACACCTTGCATGCAACCACCCTTTGCCTATTGTGCTCACCACAGCCGCAATGGCTGCCCCCACTGAGTTGGTTGCTGCTATTTCAGGCTGGCAGCCATTGTCCAAGGTCCCAGGTTTTTCACAGCACCTATTACCGTGTCCTTTTAACCAGACCTCCCGGAGATTAAACCTGGGGCTTCCTGCATGCAAAGAAGAGGCTCTTCCACTGAGCCAGAGCCCTTCCTCTAAGTACCAGTACAAACATGGATGAAGTTTAAGTGACATTTACCCCTGATCCCATCGTCCTGCATTTAATAAAGCAACAAAACAAATGCAAAACAGAAGCAACAAATCGTCGAAAGGTCCACCCAGCGAAATACGCAGGCCAAATTCTCTCCTGTTTATAGAAACAACAAATTACCATGAAAGGGACACGCTGGATCCAAAACAGCTCCAGGGCTTGGCTTACAGAACTGGTGTTCTTTACAAGCTTGCTTACACAAGAGTAGGAGTGTTTTCAATGACCTCGGAGCAATACCTGCCTCCTCAGCCTGGCACATACCTAGAGGGGAGCCGGCAGGCCTCACCTCACTGTTTATCATTATTACATCACCCTGATCAATCTTTTTGGGGGGCTCAATGCATTGGAAACGTCACTTTGATCATTCGTTACACTTTGTTAGTATTTATCAGCTCCAGGACTGAGCTAATCTGAAACAGCGAAGCGAACGAAGCCATAGTCACCAGATTTTAAATATGTGTATTTTCCCCCCTCCCATCCTGGAAAAATTATCCAAACAATGGAGAATTATTCTGTCCCAAAAGAACAAAGAAAACGTTCCTTCGCCCACACGGCACATAAGGAAAAAAATGGCGAGAGGGAAACTCTTCTAATGAATGATAGGTAAATGATTAACCTCGGAGCAGATCTCTTTAGGAACAGACAGGGCTGTCCCAACACCAGAAGCCAGAAGAACATGAGCAGAACCACGTGACTGCAGTCAACGCACAACTTGCAGGAAGCTGGAATCATGGGACAGTTATCCTGGGCATGGGTGTCCACCTGAGACTAAATGACCCCTTGGACAAACAGCATGGGTTGCTTGTGTGAACTCTGACCCTTTCTGCACAAATCGCCAAAAACATTTTGGAAACGTTTTCAGTCCCCCGCCCCCTGACGTTTACCACGATGTATGTCCTCACTCACCCCCTTGAAATGATGGGCGTTTCCCCACTTGCCATGACCCCCCTATGCCGCGCGCTGCTCTCAGCGCGCGTCATTTCTGGTGCGCGCCTGGGCTTCCCCACGACCCTGCGCTCTGCGCGGGGTCATCAAAAGGTGCCGTTTGGAAGAGCGCCAGGAATGACGCGTGCTGAGGGGGCACGAGAGCGGCAGCGTCGGGGCGGCTGCATTGTCATCGCCCCTGTAGTGGGGAGTGCCGGGGGACCCCGCGCTACTTGCCTACAGTAGCGCGCAGCTACTGGTAAGTGGGGAAACGCCCGATGTCTGGCTGCCATTATGTGACTTTCCCTTTTGTTTTGGTTTCTGTGTTGAATTGATGCTTCAGTGCCCCAAATCTCCTTGCTGCTATTTTCTGTTTCTCCTATATTCAGTGCCTTGAATACACACACACACCCCATTTTAAAAAACAGACATGAGCAAATAAACTGGCAAGAGGGAATGGAGAGTCCACTGGGGAAATGGCGCCAAGGAGAAAGTTCAGGAAAAGCAGAGCAGCGTGAGAAACGTAACCAATGAATCGCACAGCAACTGCAGACATTCTCAAAAAGTTTCAACCAGAGAATTGTTTTAAAAGAGGGTGCATTTAAAACTGCTGCAAATAAAATGGTGGTGGGTAAAAACAGTGCAGAACTCCATGGAGGAAACGTTTCTATTTCCTGCCTTGAAACGTTTTAAAGGGTTTGTGCAGAAACCCTCCCTTGCATGCCACCCCTCACTCCCCTTCCCTCTGTCCCTCCCCTTCCCTTGCATGGCACCCCTCCCTCCCCTCCCCCTCCCTCCACTAGGATGGGTGGGCCATGTCCAGATGCCGGGCCCCCTCCCCCTCCCTCCCTTGCATACCATCTCTCCCTCCCCTTTCTCCCTCCCTCCCTCCCTCTCCCTCCCCTCCCCTCCCCCTCCCTCTCCCTCCACTAGGGTGTGTGGGCCATGTCCAGATGCCAGGCCCCTTCCCCCTCTCTCCCTTGCATGCCCTCTCTCCCTCCCCTTTCTCCCTCCCTCCCTCCCCCTCCCTCCCCTTGCATGCCACCCCTCCCCCTCCCTCCCCTCCCCCTCCCTCTCCCTCCACTAGGGTGGGTGGGCCACGTCCAGATGCCAGGCCCCTTCCCCCTCCCTCCCTTGCATGCCCTCTCTCCCTCCCCTTTCTCCCTCCCTCCCTCCCTCACTCTCCCTCCCCTTCCCTTGCATGCTACCCCTCCCCCTCCACATAGAGAACAGTTTGAGATTGGGCACTTCTCTTGAGGACTGAAGAAGGACTTGCTTAGTCACTGGGGAGTGGCATGGATCACTGGTAGAGTATCTGCTTGGCATGTGAAAGGTCCTAGGTTCAATCCCCAGTAGGGTTGTCAGTTCTCCCCTGCCCACTGGCAGGGAATGGGCATGAGGGTAGCATTGCCAGATCCCTGTTGGGAAACTCATGGAGATTTAAGAACATAAGAACATAAGAACAAGCCAGCTGGATCAGACCAAAGTCCATCTAGTCCAGCTCTCTGCTACTCGCAGTGGCCCACCAGGTGCCTTTGGGAGCTCACATGTAGGATGTGAACGCAATGGCCTTCTGCGGCTGTTGCTCCCGATCACCTGGTCTGTTAAGGCATTTGCAATCTCAGATCAAAGAGGATCAAGATTGGTAGCCATGAATCGACTTCTCCTCCATAAATCTGTCCAAGCCCCTTTTAAAGCTATCCAGGTTAGTGGCCATCACCACCTCCTGTGGCAGCATATTCCAAACACCAATCACACGTTGCGTGAAGAAGTGTTTTCCTTTTATTAGTCCTAATTCTTCCCCCCAGCATTTTCAATGAATGTCCCCCCTGGTTTCTAGTATTGTGAGAAAGAGAGAAAAATGTCTCTCTGTCAACATTTTCTACCCCATGCATAATTTTGTAGACTTCAATCCATATCCCCCTCAGCCGCCTCCTCTCCAAACTAAAGAGTCCCAAACGCTGCAGCCTCTCCTCATAGGGAAGGTGTTCCAGTCCCTCAATCATCCTTGTTGCCCTTCTCTGCACTTTTTCTATCTCCTCACTATCCTTTTTTTGGAGATGCCAAAGTGGCGACCAGAACTGGACACAGTACTCCAAGTGCGGTCAGCATCTCTTTTCCTGCTTTATATAAAGTGGGTGTATGACAAAGTCTTTTGCAGTTTGTATTATCAATTCCCCTTTTCTAATGATCCCCAGCATAGAGTTTGCCTTCTTTTTTTCACAGCTGCCATGCATTGAGTTGACATTCCCAGCTGGAACTATCAGCTAAGGCAGCCTAAATCCCTTTCCCTGGTCTTTGGTAGACTGATAAGCACGCACTGACCCCTGTAAGGCGTGTTATGTGAGAATTTGGATTTTTTGCCCCTATGTGCATCACTTTACATTTTGCTTACATTTCGAACTGCATTTTGCCATTTCTGAGCCCACTCATCCCCTAATTTATCGGAAGGTCCGCTTGGAGCTCTTACAGAATCCTTTGTGGTTCTCACCCACCCTACATAATTTGGTATCATCTGCCAAACTTGGCCACCACGCTACCCACCCCTACTTCCAGGTCATTTATGAATAGGGGTTAAAAGAGCACTGGTCCCCCAAAAGCAGGATCCTTGGGGACAGCACCACTCCTCACATCTCTCCATTGTGAGAACTTCCCATTTACACCCACTCTTTGTTTCCTGTTTCTCAACCAGTTTTTTAATCCATAGGAGGACTTCCCCTCTTATTCTCTTCATTGCTGAGTTTTCCTCAACAGTCTCTGGTGAGGAACTTTGTCAAAAAAGCTTAACTTTGGAAATCCAAGTAGACAATGTCCACCTTGCGGTTCACCCCTGGTCCACATGCCTGTTTTACACCCTCAAAGAACTCCTAGTAAGTTTGTAAGACAGGATTTGCCTCCTGCAAAAGAAACCATGCTGACCCTTCTGCAGCAGGTCTTGCTTTTCGACATGTTTTATAATTTTATTTTTAATGATAGATTCTACTAATTTACCAGGAACAGATGTCAAACTGACTGGCCTGTAATTTCCCGGGTCCCCCCTAGATCCTTTCTTAAAGATTGGTGTGACATTGGCCCTCTTCCAGTCTTCAGGGATGGAGCCTGATTCCGGGGATGAGTTGCATATTAAGGAGTGAGAGAAAGATCCAGCAATTTCATAGCCAGGCTCTTTAGAACTTTCTTAGGTGAATGCAATCTGGGCCAGGGGAGTTTGGTAGGATTTAGTTTATCAATGGCTGCCAGAACTTCTTTCTTGTCTACCACTATCTTTGCTAGTTCCTCAGATTCGCCTCCTAAGAAGCTTGGTTCAGGTGCAGGAATGTTCCTCACCTCCTCTTGGGTGAGAGACAGATGCAAAGAATTCATTCAGCTTCTCTGCAATCTCCCTGCCATCTTTTAGCACACCCTTTGTTCCTTTGTCATCCTAACTTGAGGGCCTACCGGCTTCCCTTGCTGGCTTCCCTGCTTTTGATGTACTAGCGAAGAACTGTTTGTTTGCTGGTCTTGATGTTGTAGCAGCCATGCGTTTCCCTCATAATCCTTTTGCCTCCCTTACAGCTAACGTTGCTTCTCTTTTGCCACCATTTGTGTTCCCTCTCATATTCTTCATCAATGAAAGGCTGGACTTCCATTTTCCTAAAAGACATTTTCTTTTTTTCTGATAATTTCCCCAACCTCTCTTGTTAACCATGGTGGCTTTCTTTTTTGGACTGGGTGCTGCCTTTTCTAACCTGTGGAACACATTTCCAGCTGAAAGGCTTTTATTACTGTGTTTTTTTTAAATAACCTCCAAGCATCCTGGACAGTTTTTTGACTCTCTTGATTTTCCCTTTCAGCTTCCTGCACACTATCCCCCTCATCTTTGAGAAATTTCTACCACCTTTCTGAAGGCTTGAGATGTAACTACATTGAAGTAGTTGCCACTTGTTCGCATGCTGAGATGATATACTGAATCCTGAACAACATTGTGGTCGCTGTTCCCTATCGGCTCAGCAACAACACTTTGACTTCCTGCACTAGGTCCTGGGTCCCACATGAGGAATTAGATCTAGGATCACCTCTCCCTGGTTAGGTTCCACAACCATCTGCTCTAAGCCACAGTCATTTAGCATATCCAGGAATGCTCTCTCCTTACTATGACCTGAACATGCATTTTTCCAGTTTATATGGGGATGGATTAAAATCACCCCATTACCACTACATTTTTTGTTTTTGTTGGCCTCTCTAATTTCTTTTCCATCTCCAGAATCACTCTTGTGCACTTTGGTCAGGGGCGACGATAATATATTCCTAATATTAAACTGTCCTTCACACCTGGTATTGATATCCACAGTGATGATTCTGTAGAGGAATCAGCTCCCCTTTCATTGTCTATTTTATGTGATACTATGCTCTCTTTGATTGTCAAGGGGCAACTCCCACCCCAATGTAGCCCTGTCCTATCCTTCCCTATAGAGCCTGTAGCCTGGTTATAATAGCATCCCACTGGTTCTCCTCATTCCACCATGTCTCTGTAATGCCCACTATATCAAAGTCCTCCTTCAAAACTCTGTATTCTAGCTCCCCATTTTAGGTCAGATACTTCACTACTATTAGCAGCAAGAACACCTACTATAGCCTATACTGTCTCTGTCCTTAACTTATGGGATTTATAGTGCTTTACCCTCAAGTCTTTTGCTTAGACACTATCCCTTGTCACATGCACATTGCTATGTTCCTCGCTTGTATGTGGTTGATTTAGAAAAACCTCCCTCTCTGTCTGCATCCCCATAGATACTGTATTCCGAACCGAAGTCACCTCAGCTCCTGTCGGCTTTCCCCCAGTGATCAGTTTAAAAACTGTTCTGCCACCTTTTCAATGTTGAGCGCCAGCAGCCTGGTTCCTCTTTGGTTAAGATGAAGCCCATCCCGTTTGTACAGGCCTACCTTGTCCCAAAAGGTTCCCCAGTTCCTGACAAATCTGAAACCCTCTGCCTTACACCACCTTCTCATCCACGCATTGAGACCCTGTATCTCCGCTTGCCTAGCTCGCCCTGCGCGTGGAACGGGTAGCATTTCTGAGAATGCCACCTTGGAGGTCCTGGACTTCAACCTTTTCCCTAGCAGCCTAAATTTAGCTTCCAGAACCTCCCGGCTACATTTCCCAATGTCGTTGGTGCCAATGTGGACCACAACTGCTGACTCCACCCCAGCACTGTCTAAGAGCCTATCTAGACTATCAAGGGGAGCTGGTTCCCCTACAGAATCACTGTGGATATCAATACCAGGTGTGAAGGACAGTTTAATATTAGGAATATATTATCGTCCCCCAGACCAAAGTGCACAAGAGGATTCTGAGATGGAAAAAGAAATTAGAGAGGCCAACAAAACAAAATGTGAGTGGTAATGGGTGATTTTAACTATCCCCATATAAACTGGGAAAATGCATGTTCAGGTCCATAGTAGTAGGAGAGAGCATTCCCTGGGATATGCTAAATGACTGTGGCTTAGAGCAGATGGTTTGTGGGAACCAACCAGGGGAGAGGTGATCCTAGATCTAATTCTATGTGGGACCCAGGACCTGGTGCAGGAAGTCAGTGTTGTTGAGCCGATAGGGAACAGCGACCACAATGCTGTCAGATTCAGTATCTCAGCATGCGAACAAGTGGCAACTACTAATGTAGTTACATTCGCCTTCAGAAAGGGAAATTTCTCAAAGATGAGGGGGATAGTGTGCAGGAAGCTGAAAGGGAAAATCAAGAGAAGTCAAAACTTTGTCCAGGATGCTTGGAGGTTATTTAAAAACACAGTAATAAAAAAGCTCAGCTGGAATGTGTTCCACAGGTTAGAAAAGGGAGCTAGCACCCAGTCAAAGAGAAGCCACCATGGTTAACAAGAGAGGTTGAGGAAATTATCAGAAAAAGAAAATGTCTTTTTTTGAAAATGGAAGTCAGTTTGGCTGATGAGAGAATACGAGAGGGAACACAGAAAGTAATTGTGGCAAAGCAAAAGCAAGTTAGCTGTAAGGGAGGCAAAAAAGGATTATGAGGAGCGCTTGTGGCTGCTTGAACATCAAGACTGTCAGCAACAAACAGTTCTT
This sequence comes from Sphaerodactylus townsendi, assembly GCF_021028975.2. Taxonomy (NCBI): domain Eukaryota; kingdom Metazoa; phylum Chordata; class Lepidosauria; order Squamata; family Sphaerodactylidae; genus Sphaerodactylus; species Sphaerodactylus townsendi. The sequence continues at coordinate 186,680,666 of NC_059425.1, forward strand.
CAGAGAACCACATCAAAGCAGCAGGAAACCAACAAAGAAAGCGGTAGGCCAGTTAGATGACAAAGGAACAAAGAGTGATGCTTTAAAAGATGGCAGGGAGAGTGCAGAAAAGCTGAATGAATTCTTTGCATCTGTCTTCACCCAAGAAGGAGGTGAGGAACATTCCTGCACCTGAACCAAGCTTCTTAGGAGGCGAATCCGAGGAACTAGCAAAGATAGTGGTAGACAAGAAAGAAGTTCTGGCAGCCATTGATAAACTAAATCCTACCAAATCCCCTGGCCCAGATTGCATTCACCCAAGAGTTCTTAAAGAGCTCAAGCATGAAATTGCTGATCTTCTCACTTTAATATGCAACTTATCCCTGAAATCAGGCTCCATCCCTGAAGACTGGAAGATGGCCAATGTCACACCAATCTTCAAAAAAAAGAAAGGATCTAGGGGGGGACCGAGGAATGACAAACCAGTCAGTTTGACATCTGTTCCTGGTAAATTAGTAGAATCTATCATTAAAGATAAAATTATAAAACATGTCGAAAAGCAAGACCTGCTGAGAAAGAGTCAGCATGGCTTTTGCAGAGGCAAATCCTGTCTTACAAACTTACTAGAGTTCTTTGAGGGTGTAAACAGGCATGTGGACAGGGGTGAACCGGTGGACATTGTCTACTTGGATTTCCAAAAGGCTTTTGACAAAGTTCCTCACCAGAGACTGTTGAGAAAGCTCAGCAATGAAGGAATAAGAGGGGAAGTCCTCCTATGGATTAAAAACTGGTTGAGAAACAGGAAACAAAGAGTGGGTATGAAATGGGAAGTTCTCACAATGGAGAGATGTGGGAATTTAATTGTCCCCTAGGGGATCCGTTTTGGGACCAGTGCTCTTTAACCTATTCATAAATGACCTGGAAGTAGAGGTGGAAGTAAGCGTGGTGGCCAAGTTTGCAGATGATACCAAGTTATGTAGGGTGGGGGGAACCACAAAGGATTGCGACGAGGTCCAAGCGGACCTTGAGGAATTAGGTGAGGGGGCGCAGAAATGGCACAGGCAGTTCAGTGTAGCAAAATCTAAAGTGATGCACATAGGGGCAAAAAATCCAACTTCACATACCCACTACAGGGGTCAGTGCTATCAGTCATGGACCAGGAAAGGGATTTAAGAGCGTCTTGGCTGATAGTTCCGTAGAGATGTCAACTCAATGCATGGCAGCTGTGAAAAAAAGGCAAGCTATGCTGGGGATCATTAGAAAAGGAATTGAGAGTAAAACTAAAAAGATTGTCATGCAAATATATAAAGCAGTGAAAGATGCGCCACGACGCTTGGAGTACTGTGTCCAGTTCACCAGTAGCCGCATCTCAAAAAAAGGATATTGAGGAGATAGAAAAAGTGCAGAAGAAGAGCAACATGGGATGATTGAGGGACTGGAGCACCTTCCCTATGAGGAGAGGCTGCAGCGTTTGGGACTCTTTAGTTTGGAGAGGAGGAGGCTGAGGGGGGATATGATTGAAGTCTATAAAATTATGCATGGGATAGAAAATGTTGACAGAGAGACATTTTTCTCTCTTTCTCACAATACTAGAACCAGGGGACATTCATTGAAAATGCTGGGGGGAAGAATTAGGACTAATAAAAGGAAACACTTCTTCACGCAACGTGTGATTGGTGTTTGGAATATGCTGCCACAGGAGGTGGTGATGGCCACTAACCTGGATAGCTTTAAAAGGGGCTTGGACAGATTTATGGAGGAGAAGTCGATTTATGGCTACCAATCTTGATCCTCCTTGATCTGAGATTGCAAATGCCTTAGCAGACCAGGTGCTCAGGAGCAGCAGCAGCAGCAGAAGGCCATTGCTTTCACAATCTGCATGTAAGCTCCCAAAGGCACCTGGTGGGCCACTGCGAGTAGCAGAGAGCTGGACTAGATGGACTTTGGTCTGATCCAGCTGGCTTATTCTTATGTTCTTATGTTCTTAGACGAAGCTTGACATCCGCAACCTTCGCACCAGGCAGGCAAGTCACCATGCGGTCATCACGCCTCTCACAAACCCAACTCTCTACATTTCTAATGATCGAATCACCCACTACAAGGAGCCCCCCACCTCCCCGAGGGGTATCCTCAGTGCGAGAGGATAGCTGATCACCAGTTAAGGAAGGGATCCCATCTAAGGGAGCATCTTCCCCCACCTCAGACTGGCACCCTCCATCCCCAAGGCCTTCAGTCTCCATGACATCTGAAGAGATGTCACCTTGGGAGTGGGACCCGGCTGTTAGGTCCCTGAAAGCCTCGTCTGTCACCCTCTCTGCCTCTTTCAGCTTCTCCAGGTCTGCCACCTTGGCTTCAAGAGAACGCTGCGTTCCTTGAGTGCCAGGAGGCGCTCATTGCAGCGAGGACACACCCGCGACTTCTGTCCTAGTGACAGGGCTCGATGCATGGGCATAGGCAGGCATGACTATACATAGCTGATTTGTTTAGATCAGGGGTAGGAACCTGCGGCTCTCCAGATGTTCAGGAACTACAATTCCCATCAGCCTCTGTCAGCATAGCCAATTGGCCATGCTGGTAAAACTTATTAAGTGCTGGTCCCTAGGCTATCGGCATTCTGAACCTAGATATTTAGATATTAAGCTTTTAGTCACTGCCCCCCTGGAGCTATCTGCACGTACTATCTGTCAAATATGTCCTTATTAATTTAAAAAACAAAAAAAATTAATTAAAATTGCGCGCGCCGCTAGGCCAAGTCTCTTCTGCTGCTACTCCTCTCTGCTGGTTCCAGAGACTGAATTAAGCAGCCCACCCTCCAGAGCTTCCATTTCCCCGCCCCCCAAAAAAGAACTGATCTCTGTAGTCAGGAGACCAGCTGTAATTCCATGAGAACTCCAGGCCCTCCCGGGAAGTCAGCAACCTTATCCCCAGTTAAAGAATCTGGCAGGAGGTGACATGAAAGACCTCTGAGCAGCACCCTGGAGAGCAGCTGCCAATCTGAGTTGACAATACCAACTTTGTTTGGCGGGGGTCTGTTTCCATATAAGGCAGCTTCGTGTATTTCTGATCCACCAGGGCTTAACTAATGTTCTTATCAGGGAAAGACCTTGGCCTCTGTGCCCTGTTATTGAACCTCCAGAGGTTGTCTGCTTTGTGAGACAGGATGCTGGGCGAAACGAATTACTGGTCTGATCCAGCAGGGCTCTTCTTATATTCTCATCAGGGGAAGACCTCAGCCTCTATGCCCTGATGTTGAACCTTCAGAGGAACTGGTTGGTTGATGAAGGAGACAGGATGCTGGACTAGATGGACCACTGGTCTGATCCCGCAGGTCTCATTGGATGGTCTCATCAGGGGAAGGCCTCAGCTTCTATGCCCTGATGGTGGACCTCTACAGGAATTGGTTGGTCACTGTGTGAGATGACATTGTGTAATGGCTTACAACTTGCTGAAGCCCGAGATGCAACTGAGGGATATGGGTTGGCCTATGACCTCCATCCTCAGCATCCCGAAGCTCTTGTGGAGATCAGAGAACGTTCTCAGAACTTGTGGAGATCAGAACTTGTGAAGATCAGAGAACGTCCCCATGACTTGAGGCCAAGAAAAACCACAAGAATCACTCAAATGGCAAAGTTTATAAAACGCCTGGTTTATTATTTTAACCAACGAACAATCTTGATGTAAGAGTGAAGAAAACTGCTTATAATTGTTTTTTTATGAAACTGAATAAAATATTTGATGAGGAAAAAAAGAGAAGTTTCTCAGTCAGCACAATTTAGCCCCCCCCCCCCCGGCACCTTTTGCATAAATAGTATTTTAATCTACACCCATTCAGAAAGAAAATTATATCACAGCAGAGTTTCAACGACACTGCAGCGTATATTACTTGGGCTTTTGAAGTGCAGAATCTCCCAAGTGCATTCAAACTGCCACCACTTTCGTAAGCCGTAACATCTTGTAGCAATGAATTGGGCTGAATGAAAACAGGTTAAAACGAGTTCACTTCGGTGCGGTTTTTATGCAGTTTCTTTCTCAGTACATGAGAATGATTTTTTTAAAAAAAGATATGCCTCCGAGTCTGCTGTTTCAGAATTCTTTTTTGCTTTCTTACGGCTCAAGTGTAGGACCAGAAGAAAGTCATATTTGACAAAGAAAAAAAATGAAAGCAACGGCTACAATGAAACTTTGAATCGTGGTTTATAATCCGAACGCATTGCAAAATACGTAGAATGCAGCAAATTTCATAGCTGTCTGCTGCCCTCTCAGGAGAGCCAGCACGAATGTAATTCTATGTGTGTTTACTCAGGAGTAAATTGCCATTCAGTGGGGCTGTGTTGGGGGCAATCGCTCTCATGCAGCAAATGGCTTAGGAATGTGGACCATAGATCAGCCCCCATTCATCGGTAGCATCTAGGGCTTCGGCAAGTAGTAAACCATTACACTGTTTTCCTTTGGAGTAAACAAATCTCTGATGTCAGCACAATATAAAATTGGATGCTCAAAGCTTAAACAAGTGCAGAAGAGGTCAACTGAGATAATTAAAGGACTGGGGCACACATACATACACAATGGGGAAAGGCTCAAAGAGTCGGGGAGGTTTCAGCGTTTTAAAAAATGGTCTAAGAGGAGGCATGACAGAGGTTGATAAAATTATGCAAGGGTTAGTGAAAGTGAATGTAGGAAAAAAAATTTCTCCCTTTGCCCTATAACTATGGGGCACTCAGTGAAGCCGAGGAACAATCTATTCAGGACAGACACAAGTTACTACCTCCATACTCAATGAGGAATTAAGTTGTGGAGTTCACCACCAGTAGGTGTAGTAATGGCCTCAAGACAGCTTTAAAAGTGAATCAGACAGGTTCATGGAGGATTGGCCTATCCACGGCCATAGTGACTAAAGGGAACTTCCCAGTGCTGGATTTATCTATAGCAGGGGTCTTCAAACTATGGCCCTCCAGATGTTCATGGACTACAATTCCCATGAGCCATAGACTTCAACCCACTTGGCCATGCTGGCAGGGGCTGATGGGAATTGTAGTCCAGGAACATCTGGAGGGCCATAGTTTGAAGACCCCTGATCTATAGGCTTGGCAGGCCGAAGCCTAGGGCCTCAAAACCTAGGTGACCTCTGGCCAAGGTGTATAATATTTTTGACACAGTCATAGTTTTTTCTCACATGTGCTGTCATAATGCACTGTAGTCTCTAAACAACCCTTCAGTGATTTTCCTTGCACTCCATTTTAGAATAATACTGTCTTAAGCCAATAAGTCAACACTAGCATTGATTTCTGTATTGATTTTGTCCTGGAAGGGGCCTTACAAGTGAAATAGCCCAGGGCCTCTCTTCATCTAAATCTGGCGCTGGAACTTCCACATTTAAAGACAGTAATGAAGACAAGTACTGGGGAAGGACTTCATATGTTCTGTTGTTGGTCCTCCAGAAGGACTGGTTGGCCACTGGTCTGTTCCAGCAGGGCTGTCTGTGTGTCCTTACACTAAGTGATGCACTGCGATTATCATTATCATTATCATTATCATTATCATTATCATTATCATTATCATTATCATTATTATCATTATCATCATCGTCGTCGTCGTCGTTGTTATTGTTGTTTTGGTTTTTGTTGTTGTTGTTATTGTTGTTATTGTTGTTATTGTTGTTGTTGTTGTTGTTGTCGTCGTCGTCGTCGTCGTCATCATCATCATCTAGACACAGTGTATAACAGACTTCTCTCTGTGGTACACCTCTGAAGATGCCAGCCACAGATGCAGGTGAAATGTTAGGAACAAGATCTTACCAGACCATTGCTGCATAGCCCGGAAAACCCACAACAGCCAGATGAATCTGGCCGAGAAAGCCTTCAACAATACATTATTATGGTTATAAGTGGTGGGATCCAAACATTTTAGTAACAGGTTCCCATGGTGGTGAGATTCAAACTGTGGGGTAGCGCCAATGGGGCTGAGTGGGGTACAATGGGGGTGTGGCCGGGCATTCTGGGGCAGGGCATTCCTGGGCGGGGCTGTGGCAAGGATGCAGCCGCTGCGTCGGTCCTTGGGCGGGAAATGAATGCACGCAGGCGCAGGCTGCCACGCACGCCGGTGCACCTCCCGCTAGACTGCTTCAAGTTCTGCGCGCTACTGCTGAGAGGAGGGGCGTAATGAAAACAAAAATCACGTGGCAAAATCACCAATTAATAACCTCCTCTCGGCACACACAAATAATTAGTATCCTACTCTCAGGAACCTGTGAGAACCTGCTGGATCCCACCTCTGGTTATATTCCTGCCATTTTATTCTTGACTGCCTCCAGGTTGCTGGCACTTTTATATAACTCCCCCACCCCTAGTCAGTCAATCTGCACTTCTTGGCTAGGCCAACGCATTTCCAGGTTAGCCTGAGTCACATCTGATTCTTGAGCTCCGGGACACAAGGAGCCTCAGCAGTCCTGACATAACTTAAATTTTTGAACTGCACCAAAGTCATTTTGGAATTGCGCCTTTTTTCTTTCAGCTGGCTGCACATTTTTGAAAGCTCCACATCTCTGGGAGGGCTTTCCTGTGGTCAAATCGACTGATGCTGAATCACTCGCAAGGGGAGCGCTGTAGTCCTGTTCTCTTTTCTGTTTGCTCGCTGCTATGCTGGGATCAGAAAAACTAGACTGGGGTGGGTCTCTGCTTTTTCAAAAAAGTGTGACAGACCATCCAGGTTGTATTCTTAAAGCCCCGTGGCTTACTGTGCAATTCTGCGCAGAGTTCGTCTGCTCTAAACCCATGGAAAGCATTTGACTTCGAATGGAGTGGTTCTACGTAGGACGGCACTGTCATTCATGTGCAGTTATCATCTCAACGAAACCAGCCGGTAAAGCTTTTTTGTGTGTGTGCACTCAGTCAGGCTTTTCACATGTTTTCAATGACCATATTGGCAGTAATCCTCTTTTTTATCATTTGAATATTGGCTGCAGTCCTAAGCGTATTTGTTCAAGGTGTGGCCCCTTGACTTCACTGACGCTGTGTCTTGACAGCCCTGATCTATGGATGGGCTTCGTTGGCAGCGGGAGAAGCAAGCGCTCTGTTTCGCTGACGCGTGACGGCCAAGCCATCTCCATCCCCAGAACGATGTGTCAGATAGCTGAGGCAAAGGTTACGCTCCAGAACAATTTCTCAACAAAGCTTAACTTTATAATACCAGAGCTAAGGCAGTGCTTTGTAACTCTGACTAGGCCCTGATGGCTCTCTTGCCTTCCTTTTCCTGATTTCCCCCACTTTCTGTTATCTCCAGAGACGTTTTGTGGCCCGCTGTGCTTCAAAGTCTGTGGGTGACAGGAAATGCTATGTTGCCAACCTTCAGGGGAGGCCTGAAGATTTCCCATAATGTCAACTGATCTTCAGATAGAGTTGTGAGGTCCCCCCTACCTGCTACCAGTGGGGATGGTGGTGGGGGAGCTAGGATTGCCAGATCCGGATTTGGAACCACTTGGAGATTTGAGGATGGAACTTGGGGAGGACAAAGACATCAGTGCGGTGCAAAACCATAGAGTTCACCTTCCGAACCATCCATTTTCTTCAGGGGAATTGATCTCTGTAGTCAGGAGGTGAGCTGTAATTCTGGGGCGTTCCTCAGCTCCAACCTGAAGGCTGGCATTTCTAACTTCAAACTAGAAGGATCAGCTGCCCTAGAGAACAAAGCCACGAAGGAGAGGTTGATCAACCACGCAGCGGGTGAGGATAGTGGCTCACCATTTTGGAGGGAAGGAACCACGCAGAGGGTGAGGATAGTGGCTCATCATTTTGGAGGGAAAGAACCACGCAGCGGGTGAGGATAGTGGCTCACCATTTTGGAGGGAAAGAACCACGCAGAGGGTGAAGATAGTGGCTCACCATTTTGGAGGGAAAGAACCACGCAGCGGGTGAGGATAGTGGCTCACCATTTTGGAGGGAAAGAAAGAACGTTTCAAATATGTACTCACGGGCTGAATCCCCACTGCCAATTAATCCCGGGATGCTCACCCGAAATATCCAGGTTTGATGGGATTTAGCAAGTGCCAGTCACGCAATCCAGTAATGAAGGAGTTAATTGTTGCATGCTAATTAGTTAGTGAGGTCAGAAGTCAGTGACCAGGTAATTGACACCTATTGGTTGGGCGGGCTGCATGCAGGTCTGCACGTAGGCTTTAGATATATGTTCTTTGTGTTGCACTCTGCACGTGGTCTGTTGCTCAGTAGTAGCCATGCGATAGTCTAAGCAGCAAGCTGGCTGTTAGTGCTAGCTAGTTAGAAAGATGTTTCTTGTTTTCTTCCAAGTTACCCTTTTCCCTGTTAGTAAGTAAACTATATACATTTCAGTAAAGCAACTGTGTATGCCTCATTATTGCATTAACTCTGCTAATTAATTATTTGTCCACACGACAAAGGTTTCACAAAGAACTCCCCACAGCTGAACAGCCGAACACAGATTCATCGTAGTTCTGGCGCTTCCTGCCTTATCCTGTGTTTTCCCCAAACCTGCTTGAATGTGAACCTTTTAAAAAAACGCATCTCCAACCCAGATCAGTGGGGAAGTTTGGGGGTCTAATGTGGTTTCAAATTTCCTGCCGTAGAGAGTGACGCAAATGCCTCCCAGCCAATCAGAGCGCGGCTGGCTGTGTGCGTTGACCGCACAGCCTTTTTTTTGTTTTGCGCCGGCTGAGTCTATCGCAACGTGTGCACAAGAGAGCATTACTTGCTTAAACGTGTGCACGAGAGAACTGTACTCACTTCAACATTAGCATGGTTTTTTCACGCAAAAAACCCAAGTTCCCACCCGAACACGGCATGACAGCCGATCAGGGCGAGGAAGGAAGAGCCACTGAGCAGATCGCACGTTCGATCGCGCGGTAGTGGGGATTGCTGCACTGTTTGAAAGCGTGATTGAGATGGATGTCCTCATCATACACACACTGCTCGATGAAAAGGTCCAGTTTCTTTTGAAACCTGGTTGTATCTGTATTTCATTTTCAGTGGGGATTCGGCCACTGTGAGGGAATCTAGCTTGGGAGCATTTCAACTAAAAATATGGTTGTAAAAGTGTTCTCAGAAACAATGGAGAAAATGTTGCTGGGAAACATTCCCAGAACGAAACAGGGGGAAACTAATGCAGAACCCCATGAAGGGAGCGTTTTATTATTATCCTGGAAACGTCGCAAGTGACATGTGTGGAAAAAGCCCTGGTGTGACATGCAAACTGATAGAATAGCCCAAAATCCTTTGCCCAGATGATTTATGTGAAGCCAGCCGAGTCGTATGTCAAACACAACAAAGCCCCTAGCAGTTAAACACAGATTTGGCTTCTGTTTCTTTATAATTAGTCTAATAACAAGTCTACTTAAGAGGAAAATCATATGCTTTGAAGATTCGGTCTTGCTTCCTTGGAAGCTCATTTCAAACATAATGCAAAACCCTGATTTATGTGAACTCTGGTTGGTTTGTGAATCCAAGATTCAGCTTGCAGAGTATCACTCAAATTCTGGTTTCCTTTAACAAGCACTGGTTTCATCATCTTGGTCTGCGGCCAAGGAGAAGAGCAAGAAGAGTTTAGATATGTACCCTACATTTCTCTCCAGTAAGGAGACTCAAGGTGGCTTACCATTGCCTTTTCTTCCCTTCCCCACAACATACACCTTGTAACGTACATGGGGCTGAGAGAGTTCTGAGAGAACTGTGACTGGCCCAAGGTCACCCAGCAGGCTTCATGTGCAGGAGCAAGAAAACAAATCCAGTCCCCCTGATAAGAGTCCACAGCTCATGTGGCGGCGTGGGGAATCAAACCCGGTTCTCCCAATTAGAATCAACTGCTCTCAACTGCGTGTCAAGCCTGACTTTGGGAGGGGGTGTTGTCACAGGTGGGATCCAGCAGGTTCTCACAGGTTCCCGAGAGTAGGTTACTAATTATTTGTGTGTGCCGAGAGGGAGTTACTAATTGGTGATTTTGCCATGTGATTTTTGCCTTAGTTACGCCCCTCCTCTCAGCAGTAGCGCGCAGAACTTGAAGCAGTCTAGTAGGAGGTGCACCGGTGTGCGTGGCAGTCTGCGGCTGCGTGCATTCGTTTCCCACCCAAGAACCGGCGCAGCAGCTGCGTCCTTGCCACAGCCCCACCCAGGAATGCCCCACCCCCAGAATGCCCGGCCATGCCCCCGTCGTGCCCCGCCCAGCCCCATTGGCTCTACGCCACAGTTTGAATCCCACCACCATGGGAACCTGTTACTAAAATTTTTGGATCCCACCACTGGGTGTTGTTCACAGCTGGTGAAGAGGTTGTGCCTTCAGAGGAAGGCGGTCCCGCACTCCAACCCCATGATTGTTTATGGTGGTGGGATAACCTCCTCTATGTCCCTCCCACTTTCTGAGCCGCTGTTATCCAGCAGGGGCACAATTCCAAGTCGGCCGGACACTTTGGTTTTGTAAAAACTCTGCACCTGCTTCGCTGCCAGTTTGGGTGGCACACAATCCATAAAGATATTGAGGCTTGTGTGAAGGGGTGTCCTGTTTGTGCCATGGCCTGGGGAGTTCCGGGTAAACAGCAGGGCCTGCTGCAACCGATACCTGTGATTTCTATGGACTTCTTTACAAATCTGCTTACTAGCCATGGCAGGACTGCAATTTGGATGGTGGTTGATTTGTTCTCTAAGCAGGCGCATTTTATACGCTGCTCATCTCTGCCAAGTGCCCCCAAGCTAGCCCGTATGTTCATTGAGCATTTATACAGGCTCCACTCAGCCCCGGATAAGATTATTTTTGATAGGGGGCAGCCAATGTGTCTCGCAATTTTGGAGAGCCCTTCTGAAGCTGCTAGGAGTGGCGCAAGCTTTATCTTCATCTTATCATTCCAAATCTGACAGCCAGTCGGAACGTACCAACCAAACTTTGGAACAATACCTGAGGGGCTCTATCAACCAACCCCAGGACAACTGGGTTGAACTGTTGCCATTTGCGGAATATGCCTACAATAATGCTGTTCATCGTAGCACTGGGAAAATCCCGTGTGAAGCAGTGTTGGGGCAATCGGGGAAACCCCTCCCATCCTTAGGGCAGCCTGCTGTCGATCCTCCTTAGTTGCGGGAGTGGATTCCGCAGATCGTGCAGGGGTGGGATCCAATCCACCGTGCCCTCCAAAAAGCTAAGGGCAGTCATAAAAAAGCAAACTGACAAACACAGGTGACCAGCTAAGTTGGCTGTAGGGGATATGGTGTACCTTTCCACAAAAAAAACGGCATGGGATTCAGGGATGTAAAAAAATAGGGCAGAAATGTTTAGGTCCTTTCAAGGTGGTACGTCAAATCGACGAGGTTACTGTGCAATTGGACCTGCAATTGGTGAGCAGCAGCGGCGTAGTGGCTAAGAGCAGGTGCGTTCTGATCTGGAGGAACCGGGTTTGATTCCCAGCTCTGTTGCCTGAGTTGTGGAGGCTTATCTCGGAAATTCAGATCAGCCTGTGCACTCCCACACACGCCAGCTGGGTGACCTTGGGCTAGTCACCTGTTCTTCTGAGCTCTCTCAGCCCCACCCACCTCACAGGGTGTTTGTTGTGAGGGGGGAAGGGCAAGGAGATTGTCAGCCCCTTTGAGTCTCCTATAGGAGAGAAAGGGGGGATATAAATCCAAACTCCTCCTCCTCCTCCTCCTCCTCCTCCTCCTCCTCCTCCTCCTCTTCTTCTTCTACCTAAAAACCTACGAAAAATTCATCCTGTTTTCCACTGCAGTTTGCTCAAGAAGGCTGCTCCCCCGGATTCCTGGCACCCAACTATCTCTACTCATCCCCCACCCCAACTCTGACTGATGCCGAACCACATCATGAAATACGGGAGGTACTGGACTCTCGCATCTATTGCAAACGCTTTCAATACTTAGTCGCTTGGATTCATTTTCCAGTTGGTCACAATGAGTGGATTACTGCTGAACAAGTCAGGGCACCCAGATTAATGAAGGCATTTCATAAGGTTTACCCTCATCCTCGGGGGGGTGGGGGGCTTAGGGCAGTGGTGGCGAACCTATGGCACGGGGGCCAGAGGTGGCACTCAGAGCCCTTTCTGTGGGCACGTGCAAACAGAGTCGCCCCCACCCCCACCCCACCCCCCACACATCTAGGCTGGCCTGGGCCGCTGGGCTTGATTATTAGCATTAAACTTAAGACCTAGTTTTGGGGAAGCAGGGTAGGTAACCCTGTTAAGCACTGTTAAACCCCACTGATTTTCATGCGAAGAACTAAAGCGCGATCCTTTACCTGGGAGTAAGCTCGGTTGCTGGCAATGGGGGTTGCTTCTGAGTAAACCCTCCTAGGGTCGTGATTCACCCGTTGGAAGAGTTGCACGATTGCTTCAAAGCAAAGCCACCGATTACCATCAAGCTTACTCCCGAGTAACGCACGCCTGGGAGCCAACTGTTTTCTCTAAACTAAAACTTCAGTATTCAGGTTAAATTGCCATGTTGGCACTTTGCGATAAATAAATGGGTTTGGGGTTGCAATTTGGGCACTCGGTCTCGAAAAGGTTCGCCATCACTGGCTTAGGGGAAGTGGAAATGGGAAGGAGGGGGTGTTGTTCTGAATTGCTTTCACTTTTGCAGGTGCTTGGCTATCTTTTGGTCTGGCCTTGAGTGTCTACTGCAGGGATGAGCCTCAAGTCTGGGTTTGTCTCTACTGCACCGTTATGTGGGGGTGGGGATATGTGGGGCATATTATCACTTTGCTTGGCACCTTTTCCCCAGAATCAACTTTCTCATTGTTCTCTGAAGTCTGCCCATAAAAATCTCGAACCAATCGAGTGTTCGTTGGGTTCTGATCCAGGGATCTGAGACTACTACACCACACTGGGTCTCCAGAATTTGGAAGTTCCTAGATAATTGGAAATTCCTAGGAGGGCAGGTGTTGGAGGAACAATCTAGGTTAGGAAACCACAATGGTCCACCTTTAGCCACTGTGTGAAACATGAGTGACTGCATTCAATGAACCAGCCACACGCCACAGATTCAGGTCAAGTTGCACCTGATTTATGGTGACCCCGTGAAGTTTTCAAGACAAGAAATGTTTAGAGATTGTTTGCCATTGCCTGCCTTTGGGCAGCAGCAGTGAACTTCTTTGGTGGTCTCCCATCTAAGTCCTAAGCAGGGCCAACCCTGCTTAGCATCTGAGATCTGATGAAATTGAGCTAACCTAGGACAGCCAGGTTCGGGCAAAAAAAATGGTAGTGGTGGAAAATGCCTCAAGTCACAGCCAACTTAAACAGGTAGAGGTGGCCCCTGCCTGGTGGAATGCTCTTCCTCCCGCTATTCGGGCCCTGCGGGACCTTGGTGAGTTCCGCAGGGCCTGTAAGACTGAGCTGTTCCACCAGGCTTTTGGTGAGGCTGGCCGCAGATTTGGCTGCCCCCTCATGAGGCCCTGCCATATTGTGTCATCCCTGGCTGCCAGCCCCTCCAGGCCTTCAGACCGGGTGCCACCAACATGGGGTTTTAGACTGTTGTTATCTGATTTGTTATGCTGTACGTTGAATTTTAAATGTTTTTAGATGTGTTTTAAGTAATTTATTGGACATTATATTATATCGTGAACCGCCTAGAGCAGACCTGGGCATTATACGGCCCCATGGAAAAAATAATTGCCCACCCCTGGCCTAGAGCCCTTCGGGAATGAGGCGGTCTATGAAATCCAATCAATCAATCAATCAATCAATCAATCAATCAATCATCAATCAGTCAGTCAGTCAGTCAGTCACTCAATCACTCAATCACTCAATCACTCACTCACTCACTCACTCACTCACTCAATCAATCAGTCAATCAATCAATCAATCAATCAATCAATCAATCAATCAATATAAACTTCTACTGATGCTATAAGGTAGAGGTGGCCAACCTATGGTGCTCCAGATGTTCATGGACTAAAATTACCATGCATGCTGGCAGGGACTGATGGGAATTGTAGTCCATGAACATCTGGAGCACCATAGGTTGGCCACCCCTGCTATAAGGTTTTCAAGGCAAGGAACATGCAGAGGTGGCTTTCCATTGCCTGCCTCTGCATAGTGATCTTAGCCCAGGCTTCCTTAGTGGTGTCCCATTCAAGCACTAACAAGAGTTAGTTCCCAAGATCTGATAAAACTGGGCTAGCCTGCAGAATGCAAGTCAGAGCTGGACAAGCCCTAATAGGGTTGCTGTCCTCCAGTTGTTGGGTAGAGATCTCCTGGGATTACAACTGATTTCCAGGCAACAGAGATCATTATCCATAGTATAAAAATGAGTTTGTCCACACTGTAAAAACCAAGTGGAGACTCTCGCTCACATTATGCTTGACTGTCCGAGATATGTGGGTATTAGGAATTTCTCTCCTGGGCTGGTCTTAGACAAACCTGAAGGAGGGCGTTTTCCCACTTACCTTAAGCCACACGCTACTCTCCTCAAGTAGCGCGGGGTCCCCCAGCACTCCCCACTACAGGGGCGGCGACAACGCAGCCACCCCGACGCTGCCGCTGTCGCTCCACCTCAGCGCGCGTCATTCCTGGCGCCTTTTGAAACGGCGCCTATTGATGACCTCATACAGAGCGCGGGGTCGAGGGGAAGCTCGGGTGCGTACCAGAAATGGCGCGCGCTGGGAGTTGCGCGCAGCAACCTTTGGATCACGGTAAGTGGGGAAACGCCCGGAGACTCTGACAACTCTGTTGTGGAGCTTTTGTTAAATAACACAGAGGCCGCGCTCTTGGGAAAAGTAGCAAAATTTCTTTTACAAGTGACAGAACTTTCTAAGTAACGTCCAAGGCTAGATCCAGTTTGAAAATGAGTTTTGCGTGCTTTTTGAACTAAGCCACAGACTCCCCTGACAACTTCATATCTGCCCCATTTTGCCACTTGGTGAAGCAAGCTGTGACGAGAAAGAACCATAACTTGGAGCCCCACGCCAGCAAACCACAGTGGACCTCCATACCTTCCATACGGTGGTCTGATTGCCCTTGTGGCTCACAGTCACATTTAGTGCTGTTACCATTCTAACCCATAATAGGAGGAAGAATGACAACATTCAGTTTTTTTTAATTTGAATTTTGAAAAAAAAACATTCAGTTTTTTTTAAAATGCCTGCTTCAGAAAAGCAAATGCCTTTTGTAGGAATAATTATTATTATCCACACTGAGACCCAAATGTATATTTTCTCAGCTTTTTATTTACAACATAAAGTATTTTCCCCAGTAAATCAACAAATATGAGTATTCATGTCACCAAGTGCTGATGATTAAAAATAATTACTTTAATGGTAGCTGGCTGGGTGCCAGGCGTGATTAGGGGCTGCGTTTCAAGCATGATAGGAGATAATTTACATCTTCTTTCAACCAATTCCAAACTACTCTTAATGGAATTCTATTTTAAGTTTTTTAAATGAATTAATAGAAATTTAGTGTCCAATCCCCTATATTATAGCCGCAATTTGCTCTTACTTCCAGAGAAGTGTCTAGAAAAAAAAAACGAGACGGCATCTCCAAATGATGAGCTATCTGTCAGAGTCCTTTCCGGAAGCCAGTGTCCTTGTGGTTGACCTTAGAAGAAGAAGAAGAAGATGAAGATGAAGAAGAAGAAGGAGAAGGAGAAGAAGAAGAAGAAGAAGAAGAAGAAGAAGAAGAAGAAGAAGAAGAAGAAGAAGAAGAAGAAGAAGAAGAAGAGGAGGAGGAGGAGGAGGAGGAGGAGGAGGAGGAGGTTGGATTGCCATCCCCCTGCCCTACTCTCCTGCAGAGGAGACTCAACAGGGGCTGAAACCAATCTCCTTGCCCTTCCCCCCTCACAACAAACACCCTGTGAGGTAGGTGGGGCTGAGAGAGCTCCGAGAAGCTGTGACTAGCCCAAGGTCACCCAGCTGGCGTGTGTGGGAGTGCACAGGCTAACCTGGATTCCCCAGATAAGCCTCCACAGCTCAGGCGGCAGAGCGGGGAATCAAACCCGGTTCATCCAGATTAGATACACGAGCTCTTAACCACTGCTGCTCCCAGATAAACCTCCACATCTCAAGCGGCAGAGCTGGGAATCAAACCTGGTTCCTCCAGATCAGAGTGCACCTGCTCTTAGCCACTGCTTAGAAGTTATTTCAGAGGCTGACTGAGAAAAGAAGCCTCCCAAACCAGGCTGAGGTGACCAGCTAAGAGACAAAAAGTAACCTGATAATTTGAACGTCTACTGGAGTCCACTGAGATACACCAATAGGACCAGATGTTTCTTTTTCCAACATCTTTGAGAGGCCATAGAGATTTGAGACTGTAATTTCTTCTAGGAGTCTAACCCAGCTCACTCTCCTGAAAAGCACCCCCCCTCTCTCTCTCTCCCTTTTTACCCTGTTTCCCCGAAAATAAGACATCCCCAGAAAATAAGACGTAGTAGAGGTTTTGCTGAAGTGCTAAATATAAAGCATCCCCCGAATGTAAGACGTAGCAAAGTTTTTGTTTGGAAGCACGCCCGTCGACCACAGCATGCAGCTGTGGAGCAGAAAAATAAGACATCCCCTGAAAATAAGACATAGCACATCTTTGGGAGCAAAAATTAATATAAGACACTGTCATATTTTCGGGAAAACACGGTATCTCTATCAATTGAGCAGACATTTCATCATTTGCCAGACATCTCATGAATCTTGGTTTTGTTACGTATTTATTTAATGCGTTTCATTCGTTTCATATGCTGCCCCTTCCCCCCACCCCACCCCGGCTGAGGGCGGCTTCCAACATTTTATATCAAACCACAAAATCAATTTAAAACAACATATAAACCCTTCTGATTGATGACGGCAGCTCTTTTAAATCACAGTCCTGAACTCACTAAGGAAAGAGGGAAGAAGATGGAAGGTGGAAACAGGGGGAGGCTGACAAGGAAAAAAAATGTAGCTGCCGCAACCGTGGTTAGTACAGTTGTGTAAACATAGGTGATTAAAATGTGGACTTCACTGCCAGAGGATGTAGTGATGACCACAGGCATAGACAGCTGTAAAAGGGGATTCAACAGATTCATGGAGGAGAGCGGTGGTGGGATCCAAAAATTTTAGTAACAGGTTCCCATGGTGGTGGGATTCAAACAGTGGTGTAGCGCCAATGGGGCTGGGTGGGGCATGACAGGGGCGTGGCCGGGCATTCCAGGGGCGGGGCATTCCTGGGCGGGGCTGTGGCAAGAACACAGGGCACACACACCCCAGGTGCAGTTCCTTTTCACCCCGCCTCTAGATTCAAAGAAACCAAAAACTGCTTACAATTGTATTACAATAATAACTGAAGTAGAACTGTGTGCAAATGTCTGCCCGAGTCAGCTGCTCGCCCCCAGCCTGGAGTCAGCCGGAGCCCGGAAATGAAAGCAGAGAGGTGAGACTTTCTTTCCTGGGCTCTGGCTGGCTTGCGCCCGCACTGCCAAACATGCAATGGGGGGGGGGGTTTGGGTACCCGAGAACCCCCCCTTACCTACGTCCCTGGGGTGGGGGAAACCAAGGGAGGGAAAGGGAAGAGGAGGAAAGAAGAAGAGAGGGGGAGGAGAGGGCATGGAGACGGAAAAGCGGACCCAATTAGTAACCCCTTCTCGGCACACACAAATAATTAGTAACCCACTCTCGGGAACTGGTGAGAACCGGCTGGATCCCACCTCTGGAGGAGAGGTCTATCCGTGGCTACTAACCCTGGTTACTGGAGGGAACCACAGTCAACCTCTGAATCCCAGAGCCAGGAGTCAGAATCAGGGAAAGGCCTTAGCTTCTATGCCTTATTGTTGGTCCTCCAGAGGAACTGGAAGATCACAGTATGAGGACAGTAGACCACTGTCAGGTTGTTAGGTCTCAGATCCTTAAACCAATAAACGGACTCTGAAGTATTGATCAGTAGCATTGATTGAGTAGGCATCGAAGCACCACACCGGTAAAGCCAGTTCTGACGAAGCTGGCATTCACAGCCCCCTTTGTCCCCCCGAGCGAGCCCCCCTCCCTTTCCCCCAAGAATTTGGGAAAAACAGTCTTTGGAGCTAAGGGACCCCAAGGTTGCCATTGCAGGTAGCAAGAGAAAGCCACCTGGCTTCCTGCCCCATGAGATAACGAATGCAACATTGTTCCCATGTGTCAAGAGGGCCAGGAGTAGCCTAGTTGTCTACAAGCATGTGAAGTCATAAAGCAAAGATCAAGGAAAGAACGTGCAGAGGGCAGTGGATACATATAGCAGGCTGGTTGCATATATCTTAATAGCAGCGAGTTACATTTTAAGCAGTTACATGGTTCCGGGAAAGCATCTCGATCACTAGATAGCATCCCCCTGTCATAGATAGGATCCCCTTGACACAGATCCAGCAGGGCTCTTCTTATGTTCTTTTAATGTCCCAAGAAAATAATTTCTCCCTGTTGGGTGCTGTGTGGTTTCCGGGCTGTGTGGCCGTGTTCTAGCAGCATTCTCTCCTGACGTTTCGCCTGCATCTGTGGCTGGCATCTTCGGAGGATCCTCTGAAGATGCCAGCCACAGATGCAGGCGAAACGTCAAGAGAGAATGCTGCTAGAACACGGCCACACAGCCCGGAAACCACACAGAACCCAAGTGATTCCGGCCGTGAAAGCCTTCGACAATACAATTTCTCCCTGTGATGTCCACATAAGCCGACAGGGTGCCGTAGCTTGAATCGGAAGTCCCCTTTCTGTCGGTCCGTGTCTGTCTTTCTCTCCCCTCTTTCCCACCTAAACAGCAAAGCCCCGGCAGCTTCCTTGGACTGACCCTTCAACTTTCCTTGATCCTGACCTCAAGAAAGCACTCCTTGAGGTGAAAGGGGATTTAAACTTCCTTGTCCAATTAATGTTTGGCTTCAGAGAGGCCTTCTGCCCCTCCCGAGAAGAAGTACCAATTAGTGCCTATTAGAATAGCATTTTGTGTGATGTTTTTTTATACACTCAGTTTGCCATCGGCCTGACATCTGAGTGTTGGTTTTGCAAAGCGCGCAGAGAAGCCGTCTGCGGATGGCAGCTCAGAAAGTTTTGAACCCGTGACCGGAAGATGAAAGCCCTCTTTTATACGATGCAGTTCCCAAGGCCACGGATCCGATCCCTGTAGCATTCTCAACAAGCCCACGGTGAGAATATGTTTTCAAGCATTTTGTAGCTCCGTTTTAGAACAAAAACGTTTGCATCGCGCTGCCTAGGATGGCAGGGGGACAAAATAATAACAATTGTTGTATGAACACAAATGTTCGTAAAGCATCAAACGGAAAACTTTATAGGTACTTCGCCCACCACCCCACTTTTTAACTATTCAAAGCCGTATTATGTTTGATAATTTAAACCATTCAAACGTCGAAACCGAAAAGAAATCCTTTCCCGAAGAAACTTTGATAGCCTGGCCTCCTTTCATAAATACATGAAGCCATAAACTTGCAAACAGTTTCACAATCGCATTAAAAACTATGCAAGTATCAGTTATGACTATAACGTCACTTTCTATATTATCCATTGACATTTTCTGTAACAGTGACTTATTATGATTGGTGAGTGAGGTTTTCATTGCACGAAAATACATGCTGAAAAATTCCAGTTCTGGAAGACTGAAACCAAATTATTTCCGGATTCAACTGGGGATGGTGATTTATTTCATTTATACCTCTCCTTTCTCCCAGGCCCCTTCCGCACACGCAAAATAATGCATTTTCAAACCACTTTCACAACTGTTTGCAAGTGGATTTTGCCATTCAGCACAGTTTCAAAGAGCACTGGAAGCAGTTTGAAAGTGCATTATTCTGCATGTGCGGAATGAGCCCCAATGAGAATCCAAATGCACTAATTTTCTTCTCTTCTCCAGGTTATCCCCACAATGACCCTGTAAGGTAGGATAGTCTGAGAGGGGGTGATTGGCCCAAGGGCAACCAATGGCAAAATGAGATTTCAAACCTGAAATCTCCCAGATCCTAGTCTGATATTCATAAATTTAATACTGCCTATAGAATTTCATCAATAGGAGTATAGTGTCTAGATCGAGGGGCATAGTAGTACCTCTCTGTTCTGCATTGGTCAGACCTCACCTGGAATATGATGTATAGTTCTAGCACTGCAATTCAAGAAGAAGAAGAAGAAGAAGAAGAAGAAGAAGAAGTAGTAGTAGTAGTAGTAGTAGTAGTAGTAGTAGTAGTAGTAGTAGTAGTAGTAGTAGTAGTAGTAGTAGTAGTAGTGGAGTGATGGCTCCCGCAGTTGCCCGGCATCAGGCTCAGTTGCTGGCTCTGACTTGGCTTGCAAGGAAGGGCTTGGAGCTGGCTCTGTTGCCTTCAGCTCCTGAGTCCACAATGCTCTCAGCCTCCATGTCAGATCCCTCGTCTCCCAGGGACTGGCCCGTGACATTTGGCATCACACTGGGATGTTTTAGCATTCTCCTCCAAAAACTCTATGATTTCCATAGAGTTTTTGGGAGGGAGCGGTGATGTCATCGTGCTAGATGTGCAGATCACTTCCCCCTTCTTTCAACTGGCTTGCTTCTGCCCGTTGACAGCTGAGGATTGGCAGGCAGCCTGGCCAATTGGCAAGCGAATGCAAATACAGGGCAAATGGGAACCCTACCTATGGGGTCACCATAAATTGGCGGCAAGCTGGTGACATTCAAAAGAGTAGTCTGTGGCTGTGGAATTCTAATTCTCCAATGTCTGTCCTAGCCATTTCTGTCATAAGCAGAGTAGAAGAGAAGAAGAGAAGAAGAGAAGAGTTTGGATTTATTTCCCCCCTTTCTCTCCTGCAGGAGACTCAAAGGGGCTTACAATCTCCTTGCCCTTCCCCCCTCACAACAAACACCCTGTGAGGTGGGTGGGGCTGAGAGAGCTCCGAGAAGCTGTGACTAGCCCAAGGTCACCCAGCTGGCGTGTGTGGGAGTGTACAGGCTAATCTGAATTCCCCAGATAAGCCTCCACAGCTCAGGCGGCAGAGCTGGGCATCAAACCCGGTTCCTCCAGATTAGATAGGAGCTCTTAACCTCCTTCGCCACTGCTGCTCCTTTGAACATCCTTTGAAGCCCAGTGGCTTTCATCTGCATAGGATGGCACCATAAACTCTTAGATGGGCAGGTAGCCAATGTACCAGCACAGGACCTCCATCAGTGGAGCGGAAGCATATTTCTCCAACCCCGTAATGGCTTCTCACCACCAGCCTTCTGCATTCAATACGAATGAGCGCACGAGGCTATTTATTTCCTCTCTCTTTTCGCAAGACGCGATTAATTCAGTCTTTTCTTTTTTTCATATGCTGTGTTCCTAGTAGGAGGGCTGAATCATAGCTCAGGAAAAGAAAGCGTAATTAAAACCATTGTTCCTGCGTCTTTTCCTCTGGAGAGACAAATGAAAAAGACTGCGGCTTGTAAGTTGCAAGAATCCAACTCCCAAATACGGCGAGAACAATGCCGAAGGGAAGCGCCTTTCTCTTTGCCGCTTAGCGCACATACAAGGAACACTGAAAACCAGAGAGCAACTAGCTTTAAGGAAGATTATATGTCTGGAACTTGTGAACTCTGTAACGGGCAAGCGTGAATAATGGTACTGAGGAAGTGACAAGGAGGATCCCACGGAACAGGCACTGACTGGAAAACCGGTCTCTTATGATATATAGACTATTATCACATGTAACTGGAATGTGCAGTCGGTCACACGTTCTTGTCTTTTCGATATTGCGTTGCCTGGTTCTCACAATATTTGGGCATTCCTGTATCTGTAGTTACTATTTGGTTCTTGGTTTTCATCGCAGATATGATTTATGAAACTTGCACAATATAATCCACTTGCAATCAATTGTGTCCATGTAAGGTTACCCTGCCACAACTTAGCTACCTGGGCAACATGGCCCACCCCACACCTTTCCTGGTTCCTGACAGGTATTTTTGGGAAAGTGAGTGGAGCCAGGTGGTTTTTTCAGAATTGCAAAGGGGCCTGCAGGGTCAAATAAGTTGGAGACTCTTTCATTAAATAAATGAATTGTTCCTTGTTGGCTTGTCAATCATGCTGAGAATCCATTCCCAACCCATGGAGCGTGCATGTCTATTCCAGAGTTTGTTTGCTTACCGAAAGCCAGATATTTGGGAGCCCTTGGTTCTTTCCTTACAACCCTTTTAAGGGCATTTCCCCACTCACCACAACCCCCCCTATGCCACGCGCTGCTCTCAGCACGCGTCATTTCTGGCGTGCGCCCAGGCGTCCCCAAAAGGCGCCGTTTACAAGAGCGCCAGGAATGACGCGTGCTGAGGGGGCGCGACAGCGGTAGCGTCGGGGTGGCTGCGTTGTCGCCGCCCCTGTAGTGGGGAGTGCCGGGGGACCCCGCGCTACTTGAGGAGAGTAGCGCGGGGCTTAAGGTAAGTGGAGAAAGGCCCTAAAACATTTGAGGCAAAAAATAAAATGTTTCCCCCATGGTATTCCACATTGTTCCCCCCCCCCCTTTGGTTCTGAAAACATTTTATTCCCAGCCTCAAAACATTTTCAGTGAATCCCCTTTGAAAGGGATTCTTGAGGCTGAAGCTACCAATCTTGGTCCTCCTTGATCTCAGATTGCAAATGCCTTAGCAGACCAGGTGCTCGGGAGCAGCAGCAGCAGCAGAAGGCCATTGCTTTCACCTCCTGCATGTGAGCTCCCAAAGGCACCTGGTGGGCCACTGTGAGTAGCAGAGTGCTGGACTAGATGGACTCTGGTCTGATCCAGCTGGCTTGTTCTTATGTTCTTATGTTCTTAAGCATCTTCAAAATGGCTTCACTTCTGTGCGGTTTCTTCTAGATGTTTTCCATGCCCCTCTGCCGCCCCTGATCTCCCCCCTTGGTGCCATTTTCTGAGCTCACTCTCTGTTCCCCCTCGCCTGTTTTTTTTTAGCATTTCTGTGAGTTTCTTTCTTTTTGGAAGGGGCAATCTTCAAGGTACCAGCGACACAAGGTTTGGGAAATCGTAGCACAAAGCTGCGAAGTGTGGAGCAACTAATTTTTTAAAAAAGTTCATAAACTAATTTTTAAAAAGGGAACGGACACATAAGGGTGGCCATGAATTATTTCGAGGGGGTGAGTGCAGACATACATAGTGGTGAAGGGGTGTGTGTGTGTGTGTGTGTGTGTGTGTGCGTGTGTGTGTGTGTGTGTGTGTGTGTGTGTGTGTGTGTGTGTGTGTGAAAAAAAACATTTTCCAGGGATTCGTGCAGCAAGGGCCAATATTTCAATGTCCATTTATTTGTAATTTAAGCCATCCTGGGTCAGATAAAAAGCAAATGAAAAACTCATGAAGATGAAGAGGGGGGGAGTGGGTTTTTTTTTCTTCGCTTGTAACTTTCTAGCCCCGCATCATGTAGATTTCCAGCTGCGTTTGCTCTCAGTCACTGAACAATGGCAATCCAGTTCATGAGCCAACCCGACACGACCACAAATTTGGCAGGTGACGGAGGCAGCCAGTGCCCTTGCGATTCCTACGCTTTCTATGGATTTCAGACACTTGGGTTCTTTTTCTTGTTCAGGGCTCTTGCTGCTGTTGCTGTTGGAAATACTTTCAAAGTAGAACACAATGTTTTGGGTTGCCCCAGCCAAAGTTTGGCCATCCTTTTGAAGCGTTGCCAGGTTTCCTGTTTTCAGCAAAAACAATTTATTATCATGCTGGTTCTTTAGAATTGAAAGGAGATGCAGGCACACCCCCGCACACGCAAACACACAAACAAAAACCCTCCTCCAATTTTTTTTTAGTCATGTCCTTTCAAAATAAAAAAAAGCTTGCTTGCTTCCTTTTAATTATTCTCTGTCTCTACACTGGCACAGAAATGTATTTAACCTTTGGAACTGTTAGCAAGGTGAACAGTGTGATTTAGAAATTTGGCAGGCTGAGTTTAAAAAAAAAAACTCCAGACAATTATTATTTTTTTTGTCTGCTAAAGCACTAGTACCATTTCTTTTTCTTTTTTTGGGTGGTTTGCAAGTTCTGCAACTTCTGCTTGGTTTCCTCCAACTCCCATATGGGTCAGTCTTTCAAAACTCTACAGCCGATCCTGTTAAGGAGTTGATTAATCATCCACCATCAGAGGAAACAGTTTTAGCCTTGCTTCTTGGTCTCTCTAACAGAATTAATAGAAAGTCTTGGAAGAAAATCACTGGCTGATTCCGCATGGGCCAAAAACAGTGGTGTGAAAACAGTGTGAAAACAGTATAAACCCTTTTACACTGTTTTAAACCCTTTCACACCGTTTTCACACAGGTTTTTTTGGCCCATGCGGAATCAGCCACTGTTTCAAACCTAAGTTTGGTTCCAGCACCCTGGTCTTTTCATCCCGTTTGTGTGAAAGGGTGATTCCTACTCTGGGAAGTTGGAGAAAATAAAGAAGTTGCCTAGTTAGACCATTGATCTATCTCTATTGTGGCCTCCTGTGGCAGTCACTCAGCGGCCATTTCCTCACTTAAAAAAAAGCAGAGGCAAAACGGCTTTGTAAGCTTCATGCTTCCCACTGCAGGTAGTCGCGCGGGGTTTCCCAAAAGGCGCTGTTCCAAACAGGAACAGAAATAACGCGCGCTGAGGAGTCGCGCTCCGGTAGCGGGGAGTGCTGCTGGAACCCGCGTTACTTGGAGCAAGTAGCACGCAACAAAAGGTGAGTGGGGAATTCACATTCCAGATTTCACCATTCGCTTTTCATAAAAAGTTTCCAATGACCTGGAGAAAAAAATGGGAGGGGGGTTGCCCTGGCTTGGATGGCTCATGGTAACCTTCCCTCCAGAGGTTCGCTGTACACCTATTCTCTTGGAATTTCACCACCTCGCAAAAACCATCACCTGGGTGTTTGGTTGACTCCCCCCACTGGGTGTGGGTCCCTGAGGTGTCCATACACCCCTCCCTTTCTGAGGGTGGTTAGGGTAGCTGGTTAGATTGTTTTAGGGTCTTTGGGTGGAGTTTTATTGTGATTTTACCCTTGTTGGATTTTGTATTTCTTGTGATTTTACCCTTTTTGGATTTTGTTTTTATTGCAGCCGATCCTGAAATCACAGTTGGGGGGAGGGGGGAGTGAATGCAAATAAATAAATGAAGAAAGAAAGAAAGAAAGAAAGAAAGAAAGAAAGAAAGAAAGAAAGAAAGAAAGAAAGAAAGAAAGAAAGAAAGAAAGAAAGAAAGAAAGAAAGAAAGAAAGAAAGAAAGAAAGAATAACCCAACTTTATCAGCTCTTGTGTGTGTGTTAAGTGTCCTCAAGTTGCATCGGACTCACGGCGACCCTATGAATGAATGATCCCCAAAATGTCCCATTGTTAACAACCTTGCTCAGGTCTTGCAAAATGAGGTACGTGGCTTACTTTAGAGAGTTCATCTATCTCATATTGGTTCTTCCTTTTTCCTGCTGTCCTCAGCATTCCCTAGCACCGTGGTGGCGAACCTTTGGCACTCCAGATGTTATGGACTACAATTCCCATCTGCAACTGCCAGCATGGCCAATTGTTCTCAGTAAAAATGGCCTGAGGAACTACAGTTCCCAGGAGACCTAGGACTCTAGGAGGTCTCACAAGGAGTCCTCACAGGAAGTATGGTCCCATCAGGCCTTTTAAACACAAGGGAACAGGAGGTCTTTTGAAAAGCCTGAAAAAAGTTCTGAAAAAAAGGAGACTAAGGTTAGAGTATATGGGAAGGGGTGTGGGGAGTGCACCGCAGGGGGAGGCGATGTGGGGGCACCGCAGCGGGGAGGCGCCCGTGGGGGGGGGGGGGGAAGGGAGAGGGGCCTGTGGGCAATTTTCGCACCCCCAGGCATGCGCCCGGTGCACGACGCACCCCCCTTTCCCCTTGTGGCTTCACCACTGTGATCCAGCAGGGCTCTTCGTAGGTTCTTATGAAGACCTCTTCCTCCATGCTCTGCTGTTGGCTCTCCAGAACTGGTTGGCCACTGTGTGAGACAGGATGCTGGACTAAATGGACCACTGGTCTGATCTAGCAGAGTTGTTCTTCTGTTAAGTTTTTTTTTTAATCTGAACCTGAGGTCACGGTGCTAAGTAAGTACCCTGTGTTGTCACCCTGGAGTCTGTGTTGTCACCATCTCCAGACGGCAACTATCATTGTTTTCTTTAACAAACTAGCAAATAGATGGATGGGGTGAGAAACATGGTGAGAGCAATAGCCTAACGACTGTTAAACAATGTCAGTGTGTGTGGGAGGTTTGAAAACGCACGTTCCCAGGAAAAAGGTATGCTCACCTACTTGGATCATAACCTTTCTGGAAGGATCCTGGTAAAACAGGTTTGGGAAAAACTGGAGCAAAAGAAAACAAAAACTTGGGAAATGGATGACAGGACAAGATCATATAAGTGCCCTGAGAAACACCCCTGCAGTTTGGAGGCGTACCAATAAGGCCACTCTTTTAAATCGGAGAGGTCTGGAAAATATTTGACAGACTACTTCTAAAGAAAGAAGAAGAAGAGGAGGAGGAGGAGTTTGGATTTATATCCCCCCTTTCTCTCCTGCAGACTCAAAGGGGCTGACAATCTCCTTGCCCTTCCCCCCTCGTAACAAACACCCTGTGAGGTAAGTGGGGCTGAGAGAGCTCCAAGAAGCTGTGACTAGCCCAAGGTCACCCAGCTGGCGTGTGTGGGAGTGCACAGGCTAATCTGAATTCCCCAGATAAGCCTCCACAGCTCAGGCGGCAGAGCTGGGAATCAAACCCGGTTCCTCCAGATTAGATACACGAGTTCTTAACCTCCTGTGCCACTGCTGCTCCTTGCTACTCCTTGCTCCTTGCTGCTCCTTGCAGATCTCTTGCTACTATTGTAGTGTACGAAATGGATTTGAAAAATGAGATCGGCGCATGACGTTTAAACCAACATTTAAATAACAAATGCAAACGTGCTGCTCTTCGAAACAAATGTCTCATGCATCTATCAGTTCAAAGCTAGGGAGATTTTGAAATCTATCACGAAGATAAAGTGCGGCTGAAAGGGAACGTTCCTCTCCCGCAGTTCTAGGCTCTGGCTCCTTGAAAATTTCCAATCCTTCTCAAGATGTTCACATTTGTCCTTTTCAAAACAAGCAGGACGCTCATGGACCGGGATCGGAAATAAATTTTGATACAAATGGTTTTGACGCTGTTGGCTGTATTTGTCTTGTGGCTTTCCAGCTTCTTTTGCTAAATCACGCTGATTTTAAAATTTATAGGCACATTATTATACTCTGGGGAATAATTACCAGTGCTTGTTCTCTTGTGGTAATATTTTGTCTGTCTAAGAATTGAAAAATCAGAAACTTTCGGGCACATTCGTCTTGTGGATGCTGCAAGAGACATAGCTGTTGTCTTACATCACCTCACGGCATGCTGGGTAGAAAGTCCATACATTCTCTCTTTTTGTATTTTAGAGCAGTGTGCCGCAAGCTGTGGGTTGCAATTAGAGTGAAGAAGAAGAAGAAGAAGAAGAAGAAGAAGAAGAAGGAGAAGAAGAAGAAGAAGAAGAAGAAGAAGAAGAAGAAGAAGAAGAAGAAGAAGAAGAAGAAGAAGAAGAAGAAGAAGAAGAAGAAGATGATGATGATGATGATGATGATGATGATGATGATGATGATGATGATGATGATGATGATGATACCAGATCAGACTGGTACCAGATCCTTATACCAGATCAGACTGGTGGTCCAAAAAGTTTAGTATTGTCTACTCAGACTGGCAGCTGCTGTCCAGGGTCTCAAGCAGAGGTCTTTCACATCACCTCCTCCCTGATACTTTCAACTGGAGATGCCAGAGACTGAATCTCTGACCATCCCCATGCCAAGCAGATGCACAATCCTAATCCTAACCCTAACCATGATCCTAATCCTAACCCTAATCCCCATGCCAAGCAGATGCATAATCCTAACCCCAACAGGGTTTTAGGGAAAGGTCTTTATCATCACCTACTTCCTAGTCCTCTCAAGTGGAAATGCTGGCGATCAAACCTGTGACCTTCTGCATTCAAAACAAATGCTCTACCACTGAGTCACAGCTCCTCCCTTGTTACGTCTGGATGCATTTCTTGAAAGGAAGTCTTACTGAAATCACGGGGTTCTCCTTTTAAGAAAAGGTGGTCAGTATTGTCAAAGGCTTTCACGGCCGGAATCACTGGGGTGTTGTGTGGTTTCCGTGCTGTATGGCCGTGTTCTAGTAGCATCTTCCCCTGACGTTTCACCTGCATCTGTGGCTGGCATCTTCAGAGGATCTTCAAAGGTGGTTAGGTTCTGACTGCGTGACTTGATGCAATTAAAGCCAAGCCGTTTTTTAATCAGAGACGTAGCCTAAATAACCTTAACGCAACGGCATTGTCAGCCACCGACTTCATAATCCATCGATTGCCCTCAGTTTGCTGCAAAAGTTATCCGTTGACAGAAGAGCGACGGCTGCAAATGACCTTCAGTCTCGTGGTACCGCCTGGACTTGCCTACTTTGAGATTGCTGGGGAGCTCGCTTAACCTACTTTTGCCGCGGTTGGTTGAGCGGCCTGCCCAGATGAGATCTCCAGAAATGGCAACGAAAAAAACAGGTCAGAGGCTTTCACTGTTTGGACGCGATGCCAAAAGATTTAAGTTCCTCAAGCTCACTAGCAGGGTGACACGAACAGATGTTCATGAGGTTAGAAGTAATAAGAAATTCATAAGACAGGCAGACCATGTTGTTCTATTGTGTCTTGTGGGAGAATGCAAAATTCTTGGACAGATTGCGGTCACACCTGGGAGGAGGCAGGCACGTAGAAGACCGCAATAAGAGGCAGTTAGGTAAGCTTAGTTCCAGAAAGTTCTGTAGACCTAATTATGTGTAAGCAGTCTTTGGGGGGGTCAAAAATAAAAGGTTCCAGTAGTCATAAATAATGGTCCACTGATTTCTATCAGTTCCCTTCTCACAGGTCATTGCCAGCCCCTTGGGAATGCTGGTATTTGGTGGGAAACTCTATGGTAGAAGGCAGTTTGCCCAATTCTTGGGCGTCCATGCATTGCCACCAACATGATGACCTCTCTTCCGATGCACACCAGAAGTGATGTCACTGTGTAACTGAAACTTAGGCCATTTCCCCACTTTTAAAAATGACGTCGGTTTCATCCGGCGTTGACCTTTTCAGCGCTGGGATTGTGTTCCCCGGCTTTCCCACTGCCCTGTGCTCTGCGCGGGGTCATCAAAAGGCGCCATTTTCAGCAGCGCCAGAAATGACGCACGCTGAGGGGTTGCGAGAGCAGCAGAGTCGGGGCGGCTGCGTTGTCGCCGCCCCTGTAGTGGGGAGTGCCGCTGGACCCCGCGCTACTTGGCAAGAGTAGCGCGCAGCAAACGGTGAGTGGGGAAAGGCCCTTAGACTTCAGTTTGCTGATCAGTTTTCACCACCAGCAGCTGACTGAACAGTGTCGGGGGCAACATCTTCAAAATGACCTGTACATTGACTTCACAGAGTTTTCATGTCAGGAGGCTTTCAGAGGTGGTTTGCCACTGCCTGCCTCTTTGAAGCAACTCTGGACTTCCTTGGTGGTCTCCCATCCAACTTCCTAACCTACTAACCCTGCATAGTTCCTTATATCTGATGAGATTGGGTTAGGCCAGTGGGGGTGAACCTATGGCACTCCAGATGTTCATGGACTACAATTCCCATCAGCCCTGCCAGCATTGCCAATTGATCCTTGGGGCAGCAAAGGTCTGTTCCCTTAGAGCATAGGTGTCAAACTTGCGGCCCTCCAGATGTTATGGACTACAATTCCCATCAGCCCCTGCCAGCATCGTGCTGGCAGGGGATGATGGGAATTGTAGTCCATGAACATCTGGAGGGCCGCAAGTTTGACACCTGTGGGCTAAGGTATTCTACACAAGGTGAGGTCAAAGGTGGAGTGAAGGATCTTTCCGCCTGGCTCAAAATATAACAGTTTTACATTTAACCCCAGCAACTTGTATTGAACAAATGCAGCTAGCTGGCCTGGAAGAAGAAACCATGATAATTTATGATATTGCAACTCCTCAAACACAAAAGAAGCAACAGGATATTTGCTCCAGGTTGATAGTATTCTGGTCATGTAGAGTTTCAGACAGTCAAGCACAGAACTTGAGCATCTGTTGCTAGAGATACTGTGATCCTCCTAAATACACTTGTTGGGAAACCAACCAGACCTCCCGGGCTAGGAATTCCCATGTTCATCTTTAGCTGATACTCTCACGACCTGGGATTTCTGATGCATTCCAAGGTTAAAAATGAGACACATTCTTATTCTGCTGCCATAGTTGCACCATTCAATACGCAGTAGGGTTGCCAAGTTCTAGATGAGCCACCCTATCAACAAGCAAAAAAGATGAAGAGAGGGGGCATCTAGAAAGAACCCAGAACACCTCTGCACCAAATGCATAGACCAACCTCAAACAACTGAGGGTCAACTTGGAAACAGTTTCAAAACAATTAATCTACAGAATACCTTGGATCAAAACAAGAATAATTTCAAAATAGCCTCCACATAAATCTGGGCAAAACGGTACACCGAAAATGATGTGGTAGACAGTAGTTCAAACTTTGGTGCTTCTAGCTTAACAATTGCACCCCCCCCCCCCAAATTCCCCCAGATTCTCCTTTTAAATCCACCCCATTCGGCATGGGTTTACAGGGAGAATCTGAGGTCCTCAGTTTAGAAGAAGAAGAAGAGTTTGGATTTATATCCCCCCTTTCTCTCCTGCAGGAGACTCAAAGGGGCTTACAATCTCCTTGCCCTTCCCCCCTCACAACAACCTGTGAGGTAGGTGGGGCTGAGAGAGCTCTGAAGAACTGTGACTAGCCCAAGGCCACCCAGCTGGCGTGTGTGGGAGTGCACAGGCTAATCTGAATCCCCCAGATAAGCCTCCACAGCTCAGGTGGCAGAGCAGGGAATCAAACCCGGTTCCTCCCGATTAGAATGCACCTGCTCTTAAGCACTACGCCACTGCTGCTCCTTAACCCAGAGAAGCAACACCACCCTTGGGTAGGTATTTCAAATAGGTCTTTTCCAAGATTCAAAAATGTAAAAAAGAAACATCGCAACCATATAACTGGTGCAATTCTTCTCTAATACAAAAAGGACAACTTACTCAATGTTACGACTGTTAACTATAAGAGCATGCTACAAAAAAAGACTACAAGGTGAAAGTGAAATCCATATTGGCAGCCCACCAATTTGTGGGCCTTTCACTTAGAGAAGGGTGGTGCAAGGGCCTTGGGTTTTGCAGCAGCTGGGTTTTGCCCTCAAATGTCCTACTGAGTTGGCAATTGTGAATATGTTTCCAATTTATTTATTTATTTTAAATGGTGAGCTATCTCCGTAGCTACACAGACACAAATACGAGAATCTTAGCCGCTTGAAAGACTGGTCTACTTCACATTGACTGGTCTACCTCACATACCCCCCCCCTCTGTGTGTGTGTGTGTGTGTGTGTGTGTGTGTGTGTGTGTGTGTGTGTATCCACCACCCTAGTGGAGGGAGGGGGAGGGGTGGCATGCAAGGGAGGGGAGGGAGGGGGTCCGGCATCTGGGCATGACCCACCCACCCTAGCAGAGGGAGGGGGAGAGGTGGCATGCAAGGGAGGGGAGGGAGTGAGGGGTGGCATGCAAGGGGGGAGATGGGCAGGCTTGCCCACCTCGGACCAACTTACTTTTGCACTGAAAAACTAAGTGAAACTGCAGTGGGCAGGTCTACCCCGTGCTTCTCAATCAGAGGAAAACAGGTCTTTTGAACAGCTAAGATCCTTATATTTGGGTCTGCGAAGCTACAAAGATTGCTCATTGAATTTTTTTTTTAAAAGGAAACCTATATATTGCCAGAATCGGCAAGAAGAGCTGGGTACAACTGTTGATTTTTTGAGCTGAAAAGGCACCCAGGATCAGAGCCTGCAGAGCAAACATTCAGGGGCAACCTTCAGCAAATGGCAACAGGGAGAATTCCCTCAGTTGCACACAGAATATCAGGTGCAAGCGGAGGGGGAAACTGACCAAACAACACCACAATCTGGAAGGAAAAAGTCTTCCCCCGCCCCGCCTCTGATGCCTTTGCTGTCTGGAACACACACCAGAAGGCACTTTTTTTGGAGACATCCCCGGATGCAGCAGTGCTGTGCAGGACAGAGCATCGTTGCATGTTTTGTAGAGGCTTTACAGAAGAATTGCAAGAATTCAAAAGATATGCATCAGTCTAAGCCAGCTTGGCATATTTATCTGATATGTATATTTCTGTCCTCCGCTCTTTTCCCGTTAACATGAGGCGTCTCTTTGATCTGTTGTTTGCATTTCAGCAAAGACAGGGGATTTGCAGGCTAGTGACAGGGCATCAGAGGCGGATGTAACCATGTGAAATGTGTCATTGTAAGTCTTAGAAAACCTGGTTGACCCTGTTCAGAAATATA
The DNA here is from genome assembly GCF_021028975.2 of Sphaerodactylus townsendi. Lineage (NCBI taxonomy): Eukaryota > Metazoa > Chordata > Lepidosauria > Squamata > Sphaerodactylidae > Sphaerodactylus > Sphaerodactylus townsendi. The sequence continues at coordinate 186,712,959 of NC_059425.1, forward strand.
TTAAAATGTACTCCAAATACTTACACATTAGCAACTATTTTAGTATGTGAATTATGTTATGCTACATTGATAGTAAACCATTCTCTGGCAGAAATAATTGTGGGTGGGAAATAAATGAATTTGGTAGAAATGCAGAGTTGAACTGGTTTCTACCTAGGTTCGCCTCAGTGAATCCCCACTGCCACTGAGCTCAACGTTGTTTTGTCTCAGGTCCCCTCCCCCCCTCGGAACTGCGACATCTTGTCGCAGTTATGAACTACACCTTTCTGCCGGAACAAGGTCGATACCGCTTCGAAGCTTCGAAGTGGGGAGCATCGAAACGACACCTCATCCGTTCAACCAATCACAAGCCGCTTTTGTGGCATGCGCAGAACGGGAGAGTCGTGGCGGGCAGAAAGCACATGCAACTGTAAACTGTAAACTGTAAAAACTGTAAAAAAAAAAAAAAGAAGCGGCTCCACGTTTCCACGCCCATTAACCTGGGAAATGGTGCCAATGTCGTGATCGAGGAGCGAAACAGGCACCAAGATGATCCCGCCCACTTAGCTCGGTTCCAGGGGGCCAACTCAGTGGCTGTGGGGACGGCCTGGAATCGCCCTCCACTGAAGGGAACCGAGTCGACCTTAGCTCCCTTCTGTAGTGGGGAAAGCCCCTCGAATCAAGTCAAAGATGGAAATGACTACATGATTAAAGGGACTACTGATGTGGAGGACTCTCTTTCTCCCCAAATATATAAAAATAATGTATGCTTTGCTATATGAACGCAGTGCCTTACGTCAGGTCCAGTGACCCGTCAATGGAAGAATCTGGCGATTGTGGATACCCACCAGCAGGCATTTCCGATCCCAGATAAGTGGATTATGGTTCTCTAGTGATATAGTAGTTCAAAGCAGCAAGCTGGTAATCTGGTGAGCCAGGTTTGTTTCCCCGTTCCTCCACATGAAGCCTGCTGGCTGACGTTGGGCCAGGCACAGTTCTCTCAGAACTCTCTCAGCCCCACTTGCCTCACAAGGTGTCTATTGTGGGGAGAAAAAGGGAAGACGTTTGTAAACTGCTTTGAGACTCCATACAGCTCAGAAGAGTGTGGTATAAATCATAGAATCATAGAGTTGGAAGAGACCAGAAGGGCCATCAAGTCCAACCCCCTGCCATGCAGGAACACACAATCAAAGCACTCTTGACATATGTTCATCCAGCATCTGTTTAAAAACCTTCAAAGAAGGAGACTCCACCACTCTCCGAAGCAGTGAATTCCATTGTCCATCAGCCCTGAAGGTCAGGAAGTTCTTCCTAATGTTTAGGTGGAATCTCTTTTCCTGCACCTTGAATCCATGGCCGTTTCCGCATGGCCACACTGGGGGTTGGGTCGGCGTACACGAAACTACCCGGAAACTACCGAGAAGACGGCGCTGCACTGCGTCACCCGATCGACTTACCTTCCCTGCGACATCCGGCGCATCACCGAGGCCAGGGGACATGCCCCCCCCCTGCCCTGCACGACCACTCTGGAGTCGCAGGGCAGGGGGGCGTGTCCCCAGGCCTCGTCAACGCGCCGGACGGTCGCAGGAAAGGTAAATCGATTGGGAAAGGGGGGAGGGATGGCGCCTTCCAGCTGCTGCAGCGATTGTAAGCTGCTGTTCGCACGGCAGTGTTTGGAAGCTGCTGTTTCCCAAAAACCTCGCTTAGGGAGCGAGGTTGGGAAACAGAGGCTTCACACCGCTGGGGAGGAGTGAGGACGGTGCAGCTGCAAAGCAGCTGTGGCCCCCCATGCGAACAGCTCCCTGGGGACAGCGTTTTTGCCGTCCCCAGGGCGCTGTATTTGGCCCGTGCGGAAAGGGCCCATTACTCCGTGTCCTACTCTCTGAGGCAGCAGAAAAAAGCTTGCTCCCTCTTTGACATGACATCCCTTCAAATATTTAAACAAGGGCTATCATGTCACCCCTTAACCTTCGCTTCTCCAGACTAAACATCCCCAGCTCCCTAAGCCTCACTTCGTAGGGCATGGACTCCAGACCTTTTACCTTTTTTGATGCCCTCCTCTGGACATGTTCCAGCTTGTCAATATCCTTCTTGAATTGCGGTGCCCAGATGAGGTCTAACCAATGCATAACAGAGAGGTACAATTACATCCCTTGATCTTGACACTATACTCCTATTGATACAGCCCAAAATCGCATTGGCTTTTTCAGCTGCCGCATCACACTGCTGACTCATGTTTAGTTTATTGTCTATATCACATCAAAACTCTTCTTTTCTTCTGCTTGGTGGAGCTATGGGATCCTCATCAATTCTACTTAGGCAAGGCTAGCCCAATCTCATCAGATTTCAGAGGCTACACAGAGCTGGCCCTGGTTAGTACTTGGATAGGAAACCACCATAGTCCAAGTTTGCTACGCAGAGGCAGGCGATGGCAAACCACCTCTGAACATCTCTTGCTTTGAACACCCTACAAGGTTGCTATCAGTCAGCTGTAAATTTACAAGAGTAAAATGTAGGATCCATGCTGATTGCTAGACCCTTCTTTCTAACTAGTTTTCATTTTAGCATTTTTTCATCTTTATATATCAGCCATGGTCTGATCAGACTGAGGACCCTGGCCCTTCATCCCCCAGAAGCCCACAACCAATATCCCCCCCCCTGTGTGTCCCAGGATGTTCATGGCATTCAGCAGGGGTGTAGCTCCCAAGGGACAAGGGGTGGGGCGTGTTGTCCTGGGCGCATGCTGGTGCATGGGTGTGGCAGGGGCATTCTGGGGTGTGGTGGGGGTGGGCAAGCAGGGGTTCCCCCTCGCTACGCCCCTGGCATTCAGTAGTCTCATGACATGGAGGTTCTATTTGGTCACGGAGCCTGATAGCCTTTGGCAACCCTTATATGAATTTTGTCTCAGCACATTTGAAAAGCATCTAAGCCTGCTGTGATCGAGACTCCACCCATTTTACTTATTCACTTCACTTGTACCCCACCTTTCTCTCCGACAAGACTCCCAATTGTCTAACTTCCCTCTTCTCCATGTTTGTCCTCACAACAACCCAGTGAGGGAGGTCAGGCCACGAGCACGTGAGCAGCCCTGGGTCCCCCATCAAGCTTTCATAGCAGAGTGGGAATTTGAACCCAGGTCCCCCAAATCATAGCCTGACACTCTCACCACTGCATTGGCTCGCCAAAGCAAGTTTACCCTGCAATATGCTTTTAAAATCGGCACACGCTCAATCTGCCATTTGGGAGAAGAGCTACACCCTGAAGTACAGTTGATAAATGTGTTTAATTTCTGTTTAACACACTCTTATGGCACAAAGCTCGCCAGCCTCTTGCGGGTAACCAAATATTTAGGGGCGGGCGAGTCTTTTCTTCCCCTTTTCTGAAGGGTGCTTCTGGATTGTGAATTGTGTGCATCGCCTCCCATTCCAAAGTAAACTTTTACAGCCGACTTGTAAAAGAGCGGCACGCTCTACGAGATATCTGCCAAACCCTATAACCATAACCAGTGCCCACGTACTATAAAATAAAAATCCAAGAGCGACCGCCCAGGCCCTCTATCAAATCTCACACATCAATGAAAGCTGGGCTCAAATGGAGGGGGGGGTCAGAGCTGGAAACAACCCCCCCCCCCGCAAAATGCCCCACTGGGAAGACCAACTGCTCCAAACCCAGAAGTGCCAAATGCATGCATTTAACTCTCCCCAGGGCTCAAATGGCCCGGCATTTGGTAAACATTTAACAAGAGGGATTTGCCTTCGTGTTTGTCTTCTTTCCCCTCTGCCTCATATATAGCAAATTTGACAAAGTCGTATGGCCCCAGCCGCGTTACCCCCTGTAATCCTTCAATTAGAACCCTGCCTGCTCTTCCCACAACAACACCCCACAACAACACCCCACAGCATTGGTGTGATAACAGCTGCCTTTAGATGGTGAAGGGTTGCGCCTATCTGACTCTCTCCCACCGGCTTGCCCTTTGAAGAGGAAAAAACAGCTGCATCCTCAAAAGTCTATCTGCCTTATCGATATCCCTCCCTGCTCTATATTTTGGTCCGAGAAGAGAAGAGTTTGGATTTATATCCCCGCATTCTCTCCTGCAGGAGACTCAAAGGGGCTGACAATCTCCTTGCCCTTCCCAACAAGTTCACCTTGGCCAGAGGTAGGTGGGGCTGAGAGAGCCTCCGAAAAAGCTTCGTGGACTAGCCCAAGGTCACCCAGCTGCAGCATGTTTGGGAGTGCAATACAGGCTAATCTAGAATCCTCGATAAGCAGTGGTGGGATCCAAAATTTTAATGACAGGGTTCCGATGAGGTGGTGCAGGATTCAAACAGGTAGGCGCCCTTTGCCAAGCGCAATAACGGCACCTCCAGTCCCTATTGGGCAGGGAGGTTGCTTTATTAACCCCTTCTCGGCACTCAGAAAAAAATAAGTAACCACTTCTAGAGAAGTGGTGAGAACTGGTTGGATCCCACCTCTGGCGATAAGCCTCCACAGCTCAAGCGGCAGAGCTGGGAATCAAACCCGGTTCCTCCAGATTAGAATGCACCTGCTCTTAACCACCACGCCACTGCTGCTGCTAACAGTGGATGGGCTTTGTTCTTTAACAAATGGCGGCTTCCCTCCAAACTCACTGCTAGCAGCTAGTTAACCTGGCTGAGAGACAGAGCAAAATGTAGGGTTGTCAGTTTCCAGAGTTATACCCGATCTCTACAGTCGAGATCAGTTTATCTGGAGAAAATGGCTGCTTCGGAGGGTGGATTCGATGGCATTGTATCCCACAAGGGTTGGCAACCTCCCAGTGTTAGCTGGAGATGTCCCACTAATGTCCAGGCAACAGAAATCAGTTCGCCAGGAAAAAATGGCCGCTGTGCCCCTGCCACATCCCTGCCACGTCCCCGCACTGGCACACACCTGATCCCCTGGGCACAGCACCACTGCTGTATGGCATTATACCCTCTGAGTTCCTTCCCCTCTCCAAACCGCACTCCACTCCCCAAACCACCAAGTATTCCCCAGTCCAGGTCTTACAATTCCAACAAAAAGCCGGTTCACATACCCATCCACACAAAAGGATGCAGAGCCACATGGCGGCCCCTTTTCAATGGTATGGTGTGACATGGCAACCATCTATGACTGAAAACCAAACCCACCAAAGCCCTGGTTGTACATCGAAATGCATGAACATGCATCTGGCAAAGGAAAATGAGCACTCATAAGAACATAAGAACATAAGAACTAGCCTGCTGGATCAGACCAGAGTCCATCCAGTCCAGCACTCTGCTACTCGCAGTGGCCCACCAGGTGCCTTTGGGAGCTCACGTGCAGGAGGTGAAAGCAATGGCCTTCTGCTGCTGCTGTTGCTGTTGCTCCTGAGTACCTGGTCTGCTAAGGCATTTGCAATCTGAGATCAAGGAGGATCAAGATTGGTAGCCATAGATCGACTTCTTCTCCATAAATCTGTCCAAGCCCTTTTTAAAGCTATCCAGGTTAGTGGCCATCACCACCTCCTGTGGCAGCATGTTCCAAACACCAATCACACGTTGCGTGAAGAAGTGTTTCCTTTTATTAGTCCTAATTCTTCCCCCCAGCATTTTCAATGAATGCCCCCTGGTTCTAGTATTGTGAGAAAGAGAGAAAAATTTCTCTCTGTCAACATTTTCTACCCCATGCATAATTTTACAGACTTCATTCATATCCCCCCTCAGACGTCTCCTCTCCAAACTAAAGAGTCCCAAACGCTGCAGCCTCTTCTCATAAGGAAGGTGCTCCAGTCCCTCAATCATCCTCGTTGCCCTTCTCTGCACTTTTTCTATCTCTTCGATATCCTTTTTGAGATGTGGCGACCAGAACTGAACACAGTGCTCCAAGTACGGTCGCACCACGGCTTTATATAAGGGCATGACAATCCTTGCAACCCAAGCCTGAGAAATGAGGAATTTGAATTACCTGTTGAGCTGCACATGGATTGGATGCAACCCAAGAATTAGTCAATGCACGCGTAAACAAAAATGAAGTGCATGCCATATACAGCTTATATGTTTGTTTACTATTATTTGTGGATATGCTTGTACAGATGGGCTGATTAGACCAGTCCTGATTGTCGTTGTCGTTGTCGTCATCATCTACAGCCAGCGTGGTGTAGTGGTTAAGAGCAGTGGACTCTTATCTGGAGAACTGGATTTGTTTCCCTGCTCCTATACATGAAGCCTGCTGGGTGACCTTAGGCTAGTCCCAGTTCTCTCCAAACTCTTTCAGCCCCACCAGCCTCACAAGGTATCTGTTGTGGGGAGAGGAAGGGAAGGCGTTTGTGAACCTCTTTGAGACTCCTTTAAGAAAAGCAGGGTATAAATGCAACTCTTCTTCTTCTAGAATTACGTTATCATTCAAATGTTGTTTTTTAATTGTTCAGATATTTTTATGCGCATCGCTTTGGGGATCCTAATCACAAAGGAAGGCGACCTAAAAAAACATTTGAAATACATAAATTGCTATACCTAAGGTATCCAATATGTTGCCCTGGGATACCACAATGCTCAGTGATACCTTTCCAGAAGTCCATCATATGTTAGGATGTTGTGAGTTTTCCAGGTTGTATGGCCATGTTCCAGTAGTATTTTCTCCTGACGTTTCACCTGCATTTGTGGCTGGCCTCTTCAGAGGATCATCTGAAAATGCCAGCCACTGATACAGGTGAAGCATCAGGAGAAAATGCTACTAGAACACGGTCATACAACCCGGAAAACCCACAACATCTTAGTGATTCCAGCTGTGAAAGCCTTCGATAATCCACCACATGGTTTTTTTTGGAATGAGGCAGTATCTGATGGAGCTTCTCCCCAGTAAGGCCTCTGATTGGCCGTTTGAGATGTGATTGACTTTGCAGATTTTTTTAAAACATTGCTTTAGCAATAGCTGCCATCACAGCTGAAGATCTTCACTATGGCCGTTTCCGCATGGCGTCGACGGGGGTTGGGTTGGCGCCAACCCCCCTGGGACCGTTCACACGAATGGTCCCAGAAACAGCTGGGACGACGGCGCCACGGAGCGCTGTCGCCCGGCCAACCCGGCGGGTCTCTGGCCGTCCAGCACGTCGCCGAGGCCTGGAGACACGCTCCCGGCCCTGCGCGACTGCTCCAGCGTCACAGGGCAGGGGGGCATGTCCCCAGGTCTCGGCGACACGCCGGACAGCTGGAGACAAGGTAAGTGCAGGGGGAGGGGGCCTTGGAGCCGCTGCCGTTTTCCGAAAACCTTGCTCCCTGAGTGAGGTCGGAAAACGGCGGCTTCGAAGCAGCTGCGCCCCCTGTGCAAATGGCTCCCTGGGGACGGTTTTTGCCGTCCCCAGGCCGCCATTAACCGCCCGTGCGGAAAGGGCCCATGTGACTGAAGGTAAGCTGCGGCAGCCATTTTCTGTCTGGGTCTGCCTCCTGCAGCAGCTGTTTTGTGGCCGCCATTTTGTGGCTATGCTCGCCGCACTGTATCAACATTCCTGAAGTGCCGATAGGTTCAAAAAACTTGGAGACCCCTGAGCTCCATCTTGATCAGCATGGAAATTTTTATCAACACAAAACATCTTTGTTTCAGTTCCCCAGGGTAATTTCCACAGCCCACCCAACCCCACTGTACATGCCATGATTCTTCTTCTCCACCCCAACGATCCTCACAAAAGTAGTCTGTTTCGGAAACTTGCAGGTGTTCGAGTACTACCTCGGTGTTTTTGTTAGGTTATTAAGAAAACTCGTTCTGTGACATTCTCTCAAGCTCCGGTGACCTTTTTTTCTCTCCACAGGAGACAGATGAGAGCTACACCCCAATTTAGAAAGAAAACAGGAGGAAAAATCCAACCAAGTGTAAATCACACCCACTGTGACAACGGGGTGGGGTTTGGGTGGGATAGTCAGGCGAATACCAAAGTTGTCTACAAGGAAGGAGAATCGCCTTTCAACTCCGATCTTTTCTCATTTGCCTGGTTGGGCAAGTCGAGGCCCGGTCACTCTTCAACTGGAAGACTGCCCAGAAAAACCTAGGTGGGGTCAGGGGCGGTTCTATCAGGCAATTGTTCTCTTTGAGGCTCTACAGAAGGAATCCTAGGGTTATAGAAGTAAAGAGCAGCTGGATTTTGGACTGCATTTCAAAAGAGGCATTGAATTGTGAGGAGTCTCGGGCTATTCCAGTCTTTTCAGAACTTGGAAACAAAGCAGAGCTGACCCAAGTTAATATGTAGAGAAAAGACCACTAAGGAGGTCTATGGTTGCTTAGCAGAAGGCAAGTGCTAACCACTTCTGCTCTTCTCTTGCCTTGACAATACTATGAGGGGTTGCCACGAGTTGGTTGTGACTTGCTGGTATGTACTTATCAGCCCTGACCTTGTTGGCCCAGGCAAGTCCAATCTCATTAGCTCTCAGAAGTCAAGTAGGATCAGTCATTGGGCCTTTCCCCACTTACCTTAAGCCCCGCGCTACTCTCCTCAAGTAGCGCGGGGTCCCGGGGCACTCCCCACAACAGGGGCGGCGACAGCGCAGCCGGCCCGAAGCTGCCGCTGTTGCGCCCCCTCAGCGCACGGCATCCCTGGCGCTGGAGAAAACGGCGCCTTTTGATGACCCCGTGTCGAGGGGACACCTGGATGCGTGGCATAGGGGGGATCAGGGTGAGTGGGGAAACGCCCCTGGTTTGTGTTTGGATGGGGGACCACCAAGGAAGTCGAGAGTTGCTACGCAGAGGTAGACAATGGCCAATTACCTCTTTCCATCTCTTTCCTTGAAAACCCTATGCAGTCACCAGAGGACACCATCAGAAATCTGGAAAACATGTGAGGTCATTTGTCCTGGGAACCTGAGAATCCGAATGGCGGGCCTGGGTGAATTCACTCTACCTCAGTACTCCTTTCATTCCCAATGGAGGCCCAGGCTTTTAAAAGTCTTGACTTCCATTTTTTTTTTGAAACTGCCTTCTACAAAACCTTAGTGAAGCTAAGCAAAGTTCCAGAAATATCTCAGAACAAAAGAGAGTTTGTGTCTAGATGTATTGTCATTGGTAGAAGAATGAGGACAAAAAATACGAGACCTGGGAATTCAGGAATACTTAGATGGACTATTTATTCATTCATTCATTCATTCATTCATTCATTCATTCATTCATTCATTTATTTATTTTCTTAAATTTTTATACCATCCCATCCCCGAAGGGCTCTGGGCGGAGATTTTCATGTAAATATTTCACGCAAATCAGCATGATGTAGTGGCTAAGAGCGGTGAACTCTAACCTGGAGAACCAGGTTTCATTCCCCATTCCTCCACATGAGCGGCAGACTCTTATCTGGTGGATGGGATTTGTTTTCCCCACTCCTACACATGAAGCCTGCTGGGTGACCTTGGGCCAGTCACACAGTTCTCTCAGAACACTCTCAGCCCTACCTACCTCACCAGGTGTCTGTTGTGGAGAGGGGAAGGGAAGGCGTTTGTAAGCTGCTTTGAGCCTTCTTAAAAGAGGGGAAAGCAGTATATAAAACCCATTTTTCTTCTTCTTCTCCAAATCTTGTTCCCAGAAAGATTGCTTGATACAAGCAGCAACAGAATCTCACCAGTTCCATTCCTTGTTCTGCATCAAACCTTGTTGTCTGTCAAAGACCGCTATGCCCTAATTGATTTCCCCCCAAAGGTCTCAAGTTTAGTTCCCAGCCTCTTTAGTTAAAGGACCAGGCAGTAGGTGATATGAAAGACCGTTTGAGACCATGGAAAACAGCTGCCAGCTTCTTGGAGCTCTCTCAGCCCCACCCACCTCACAGGGTGTTTGTTGTGAGGGGGGAAGGGCAAGGAGATTGTAAGCCCCTTTGAGTCTCCTGCAGGAGAGAGAGGGGGGATATAAATCCAAACTCCTCCTCCTCAGTCAGAGAAGACAATACTGACCTAGATGGACCAAGAGTCTGATTCATGATAAGATAGCTTCAGTCAATACAATACAACAACCTTTATTAGGCATATTAAAATAGGCTCCAGAGCGTTACAGACATTTCTGAGGTACAAATCAAACGTACATTCAAAACACAGACAGATAAACTATATCTAGCATTGGACGTTACTTAGAAAATTCTGCCACTTGTAAAAGAAATTTTGCTACTTTTTCCAAGAGCACGGCCTCTGTGTTATTTAACAAAAGCTCCACAACAGAGTTGTCAGAGCAGCAGTGGTGTAGGAGGTTAAGAGCTCGTGTATCTAATCTGGAGGAACAGGGTTTGATTCCCCGCTCTGCCGCCTGAGCTGTGGAGGCTTATCTGGGGAATTCAGATTAGCCTGTACACTCCCACACACGCCAGCTGGGTGACCTTGGGCTAGTCACAGCTTCTCGGAGCTCTCTCAGCCCCACCCACCTCACAGGGTGTTTGTTGTGAGGGGGGAAGGGAAAGGAGATTCTAAGCCCCTTTGAGTCCCCCCCCTTCTTGGGGTGGGTTTTTAAATTGAGCCTGGACGCCTCTTGTTTAATTTGCTAATTGTTAGCCGCTGTTTTTATGTATTTTAAGATGTTTTATTGATGGAGCCTATGTTTGTATTTTACCGGATTTGCTCCTTTTTATTGTTTATATATTATGTTGTTCACCGCCCGGAGCCCTTTGGGGATCGGGCGGTATAGAAATTGAATAAATAATAATAATCATAATTATTATTATTATTATACTCAGCTTTCCTGCAGATTCCAGTAATAAATAGTTTGTTTATATTTTGGAGGAACTGTATTCGAAGATACGCAGACAGGCATATAAGAATTTTATTCCCTCAGAGGACTCCTATTGAAAAGCATTGGGACCATAGAGGACAGGTGTACCACCCATTGAGAAGCATTGCCCAGTGTTTATTCAGTTATATTCAGAAGACTCAAAGGGACTTTGAGTTTCCACTAGGATTGGTGGAATCCTAGTGGAAACAGCAGTGGCGTAGGAGGTTAAGAGCTCCTGTATCTAATCTGGAGGAACCGGGTTTGATTCCCAGCTCTGCCGCCTGAGCTGCAGAGGCTTATCTGGGGAATTCAGATTAGCCTGTACACTCCCACACACGCCAGCTGGGTGACCTTGGGCTAGTCACAGCTTCTCGGAGCTCTCTCAGCCCCACCTACCTCACAGGGTGTTTGTTGTGGGGGGGGAAGGGCAAGGAGATTGTCAGCCCCTTTGAGTCTCCTGCAGGAAAGAAAGGGGGGATATAAATCCAAACTCTTCTCTTCTTCCTTTTCCTTCTCCCCTCACAACAAATACCCTGTGGGGTGGGTGGGGCTGAGAGAGCTCCGAAAAGCTGTGACTAGCCCAAGGTCACCCAGCTGGCATGTGTTGGAGTGCACAGGCTAATCTGAATTACCCAGATAAGCCTCCATAGCTCAAGCGGCAAAGCAGGGAATCAAACCCGGTTCCTCCAGATTAGAATACACCTGCTCTTAATCACTATACCACTGCTGCTCCTACTGAGTTCTTCTGAGTCAGTCCTACTGAGCAAAGTGGATCTTCCTTCATGGTTAACTCTGCAACCGTAGCAATAAACACCTCACAAGTTGGTAACATGTTATATCCCAGTAATGGCGAACCTTTTTGAGACCGAGTGCCCAAATGGCAACCCAAAACCCACGTATTTATCGCAAAGTGCCAACACGGCAATTCAACCTGAATACTGAGGTTTTAGTTTAGAAAAAACGGTTGGCTCCGAGGTGTGCATTACTCGGGAGTAAGCTTGGTGGTAGAAGGTGGCCTTGCTTTGAAGCAACCATGAAACTCTTCGAACGAGTGAATCACGACCCTAGGAGGGTTTACTCAGAAGCAAGCCACATTGCCAGCAACCGAGCTTACTCCCAGGTAAAGGATTGTGCTTTAGTTCTTCGCATGAAAATCAGTGGGGTTTAACAGCGCTTAACAGGGTTACCTATACTGCTTCCCCCAAACTAGGTCTTAGGTTTAATGCTAATAATCGAGCCCAGAGGCCCAGGCCAGCCTAGATGTGTATGGGAGGGTGTGGGGGATTTCCCCCCCCCACATGATGAACTCTGTGCGTGCCCACAGAGAGGGCTCTGAGTGCCACCTCTGGCACCCGTGCCACAGGTTCGCCATCACTGTTATATCCAAACTCAAAACCAGCTGGTAGAGCAGTTGTGAAAATACAATGTCCACGTCTCACTGAACTGTATAAGCCTCATTTTTTTAAAAAAAAACCTTTCCATTTATGTCCAGCTCCTGTCTTCCAAGAGGTAGGCCCATACCTGATTGTCAACTACACACCTGTCTTACTGACAATTGCTCCTTCTCCAGCCACCTACCCTAAACTCTCCCTGTTATCAAAGTCAAATAAGTGGATTAAAAACATTTGCATGCCCAGCAACTGAGCTGACTAAAAATAACAAACGCCCCCCTCCTCCACGGTGTAGCCTTCTTTCTCATTCTCGATTAGTAGTTTTGTGAGATGATGCAGAAATGTTCCTTATTATCACAGCTTTATTGCCTAACCTCCCTACATCTGTTCCGAAATTCATATTGCAACGGCCAGACGTTTCAATAAGTCAGCGCTGCTTGGAATTTTCATATTGTATCTAGTGCATTAAAATCTGGAAGGGAAAGCTGGTACTCTTAAATTTACAATTGCACAGACCTTATAACATCTGGGTAGCTTGGCGGAATTGCCTGCCCTGTTCCTTTAAATTTAGAAGAAAGTTATGAAGTGCATGAAAGGGTGAAAGGCCTTGTGTGTGTGGCAGGTGTTTCGACAAGCTGATGCAAACAAAATTAGGAATATGTTCATTTTAGTTTTGATCGGGCCTCTTCTGTGCCTACTGCTGTGTCTAGCCTCTTTGGAACAGCTGAGTTCCAGGCAAACTTTATTACCCATCTTGCAAGACCAGACAATTCTTTGCCTCTGAATATGAAAAGGCAGTCTCCACAGATCATATGGATCCGTTTGCATCCTGAGATGAGTTTCTCTCCTGCCTTATGTTCAGTCTCTTTGTGTAAGGAATTCCATAGAAGCAGAAATAAAAGGCTCTTTGGTGAAAAAAGACCGTTTATTCAGACATCTTAGAAAGCTCAAGTACACGCAGTGGCAGGAATGACACTTCCCGCCAGAAGCACAGGTTATAACTCTATTCATCCCATCCCCCTCCCTGCTTCCCATGGGAACGGAGACCTCATCTCAGCATGAGATAAAGTCTCCGCTGATGAAACTATTGTCGCCCGGGCTGTGGAATGTACTCAAGGTTAGGCGGCTGCCCTTACCATCAACACCATTGAAACCTTTACACTCTGCCTCCCTTAAAGAAGACCCCTCCCCCCCGGGTTTATGCGGAAAGGCGCGGTGGAAAGCAGAAATAAGGGAGGGGGCGTCAATATTTTCGGAATAAACCCATTGATTATACCCAGAGGAATATCCCACCCAAGAGACTAAATATTGCAAGCGTTTGCGATTAAAGCGAGAGTCCAGGATGGCGTCAATTTCGTAGTGCTTGTGGCCATCAATAATAGTTGGTGGGGGTCTCTCCGGCGGGTCGTGCCAGGCATCGGAAGCGGGAGCCTCCTTGAGTAAACTGGAATGGAAGACAGGATGAATGTTACTAAGAGAGTTAGGCAAATCCAATCGAGCAGTGACATCATTAATTACTTTAGTAATCTGAAAAGGTCCCACGAATCTTTTGCCTAGTTTGGAAAATTTATGCACGTCTCTGAGATTTTTGGTAGACAAATACACCCAAGCGCCCACATGCAGAGGAAAATCCGAGCGGTGCTTATCCGCTTGCAGCTTTTGGGAGTCCTTAGCCTGTTGTAAGGCGGTCTGGACCGATTTCCATCCCTCGGCTAGGGATGAAATCCATTGTTGAAACTCTGGAGGATCCAAAGCTGTAGCGGGTAGTTGCGGCAACGGCGGGAACGAGCGACCAGACACAATTTCAAAGGGGGTTTTCTTTGTACTGCTATGAACCGCATTGTTATAGGCGTACTCCGCAAACGGAATGAGCTCGCACCAATTGTCTTGGTGGTAGTTGGTGTAACAACGTAAATACTGCTCTAGGGTTCTGTTCGTTCTCTCCGACTCACCGTCACTTTGAACGTGGTAGGGGGCGGCGACCGCCGGGGCGGCCCCCAACAACCCCAAAAACGCCTTCCAGAACTTTGAAATGAATTGGGGGCCGCGGTCGGAGACCACCTTGACGGGGGCGGAGTGTAGGCGGTAAACATGTTGAATGAACAGCCGTGCTAACTTAGGAGCGGAGGGGATGGAAGCACATGGAATAAAATGGGCTTGTTTAGAAAATAAGTCCACCACCACCCACAAGACCGTGTTGCCATGACTTTCGGGCAAATCTGTAATAAAATCCATGGAGATGACTTCCCAAGGGCGGGAGGCCACCGGGAGAGGTTTCAACAGCCCATGGGGCTTTCCCGGAATGGTTTTGGCTTCTGCACAAACCGAGCAGCCTTTAATATACGCCTCAATGTCCTTGCGCATTGCGCGCCACCAGAACTGACGGCGGGCCAAATGCAGAGTTTTCAGGAAGCCAAAATGTCCAGCCGAGCAGGCATCGTGGCAGGCTTCAAGAACCTGCTTGCGGAGGGGGGGGAGGCACGTACCAACACTCCCCCCTCCGCCAAACTCCATTCTCCAAACGCAATTGGGAGTCACTTTCCTCCGCTGGAGGCTCGTGCAGCCCCGCCTCCTCGAGTTCCCGCAGGAAAGGAGAGACGAGACTAGGAATGGGCGGTGAAGGAGGAGTGGACGTTTGAGATCGGGTGACAGCCAGTCCTAACTGGGAGGGGGAGAGAACAGTGCGTGGAATGTCTCGTAAGGCAGCTCCACCCCCCTCCCCGGGTAAGCGCGAGAGCGCGTCAGCCAGTTTATTGGTTTTCCCGGGGAAAAAATGGACTGTGAAAGAGAAACGAGAAAAGAAATCGGCCCAACGGAGTTGTTTTGCGGACATCTTGAGGGGGGTGGAAAGAGCGGCCAGGTTTTTGTGATCCGACCAAACCTGAAAGGGGTGTTTAGCCCCCTCCAGCCAGTGGCGCCAAGTGGAGAGTGCTACTTTGATGGCTGCAGTCTCTTTATCCCCCACAGTCCAGTTGAGTTCAGCACCGGAGCATTTCTTTGATAAATAAGCACACGGAACCAGCCTACCATCTTTATTTTTCTGCAACAGGGCTGCCCCAAGCGCTTTGTCCGAGGCATCCACGTGAACCACAAACGGGAGATCTGGGTCAGGGTGCTTTAGGATAGGTTCGGTGGTAAAAGCAGACTTTAAGAGCTGAAAGGCTGTTTGACATTCTTCAGACCAGGAAAGGGGGGGCCCGGGCTTGGCGGACAGTGGATCTTTACCCTTAGTGCGTAAGAGGTCTGTGAGAGGGAGAGTCAGCTCAGCGAATTGGGGTATAAAGTCACGATAGAAATTAGCAAAACCCAGAAAAGATTGGAGTTCTTCTGCGGTTGGTGGGGGGCGAGGCCATTGGAGGACGTCGGTTTAGCAGGATCCAATTTTAAGCCCTGCAGTGAGATCCGATACAATGGAAAATAGTCAATGGAGGTCTGGTGGAAGCATGGCATTTGGTTTGGCAAAGAGAGAGTTGTTGAGCAAGCGTTTCCAATACTTCCCGAACCAATGCTTCATGCTCTTCTATGGTTTGGCGGAGCCAAATTCCAAAGCGTCATCTAAGTATACCACAACTCCCTTGTACAATAAATCATGGAGAACTTCGTTGATGAGGGCCCTTAAAAGCGGGGGCCCCACTTAACCCGAATGGCATTATTAAGTATTCAAACTGTCCAAGCATTGTGTTAAACGCATGATCAAGTGTTCATAACCTTCGGCAATTCTGACCCTGTAGTAAAGCTTCTCTCAAGTCTAATTTAGTAAAAGATGCGCCCTTTTAGTGCATCTAAAAGGTCCTTGATCAAAAGGCAAAGGATATTTATTGGACAGGGAGACTGCATTGAGACCTCGATAATCTGTGCAAAGCCGTAAAGACCCATCTTTCTTTTTTTTACAAACCAAAAGCGAGGGCGCCGAAAAAACTTGCGCTGGCGAGGTTCTTGTCCAAGAAAGACGCACGAAGTTCCCTTCTCCCTCATTGGAACTCATGCGGTAGATTCTACCTTTGGGCAGTTAAACGTATCTTGATTTTTGCAGATGGTATCCCTATGGGGTGGCAACTGATCGCATTCTTGCTCCTGAAAAACTCTGGCTAGATCTTGAATGCGCGGTGGGATGTCAATAGAATCGGGAGCAATGCGCTGATGAAGCCAAGGGGAGGAGGGGTTGTGTCAGGAGTTGAGTTTTCCCCCAATTCATGTGTTCACCGCAGGGAGGGTCGAGTGAATTCTAAGATCCGTTCTTTCAAAATGAACTTTGGTTCATGTAACAATAACCATGGCATGCCCAAAACTATGGAGTGTTTGTACACAGGCAAAATAAAACTAATTTTCTCCCAATGGTCGGTAGCGACGGAGGAGGAACCGGTTGTGTGTTTTGAACTGGGCCGGTCCTTAGGTCCCGAGAGAAGTTTCTGTCCATTTAAGGTGAATGGTATGGGCTTAGCCAGGGGAATTTGGTCCAGACCTGGCTCCTCTGCCACCTGGGGCCGCGTTAAGCAATGGGAGCAGCCAGAATCCACAAGGGCCGAGGCTATAATGCGAGTATGTTTGGCGGGGTTGGCCAGAAGCGGCTTGGACAATAATGGGAGGCGCTGCCTTCACTCACGGCGTCAGGAGTCGGACCACTTATCCATGAGGGGCTGAAGAAAGACAAACAGCTGCTTCCCACTCCTCTGGTTAAAGCCTTCGATTGACCGCCCGAAGAAACCCGTCCGAGGCGGCCCCGACTTGCTTTGTGGTGGCTTGGCAGATGGGATGCTGGCGTGGCTTTAGACTGATTGGTTTTGTTTCGCCGGTTGGTTAGCGGCTAGATGACCTGGTCCTCCGCAGTAAAGGCACAATCCTAATTCGGCGGCAGTATCAGAAGTAGTCTCGGTAGAGCTGGGCTTGCCTTAGTGGACGCAGTGGCGGAAGGCTTAAGGCATTAAAGCGGCCTCCACGGCAGCGTATTTAAGCGAGGGCATACCACAGGATCTTAACTGGATCCAATCAGCTTAACAATCACCGGAACCCGAATTAAAAACACCGTTTCAACGCGGCTTACCGTCCAACTTAGCATCTGAGAAGTATGTCGCGTTTCATGCGTTCAGGCCACACTCAGGAAGTCGAGAGCAGCCGCCCGCCTGAAATTCACGAACAAATTCTGCAAGCGAGGGCGGTTGCCTTGCTGGATAGTTTTGATAGTGCCCGGATAGCCTCATTTTTTCGGCGCCCGGATCGCAGCGCTCTTAAAACTTGGAGGAATGCGGGCACCCGTCGCGAAGAGTCTTCATCTTACTGCAAATCCAAAAGGGTCACAAACCAGTCGGCTGCTGCCCCATCCAGGACTGAGCCGATGTCCCGTATTTTTAGCTCAGACGGGTATAAATCATCATAGTCCACCATGCTGGGCATCGAGTTACAAAGTAAAGAGTAGGGAAGCTTGGAAGCGGTCCCATCAGGCGAATTATCGGGAGCCTATAGTAGCTTACTCCGCGACTCTTAAGCGCCCACGGCAGAAAGCGGCGGTTACGCGAAGGTTGAGCAGGTTAGGCGGGCAGCGGTTTGCACAAGGGGGGGGCGAGGAATCGGAGAAGCGGTATCAATGCCGGTGCCGCTGGCGTTTGGGTGGCAGGACCCAGCCGCGTTGCCCCTAAAGCGCAGAGCATTATCAGTAGCGGCATAGACTCCAACTTGGGAGCTTCCTGGTCTGCTGCTTCCTCAGTTCCCTCTCCAGCGCCAGCCAGCTCTCTCTCGCTAGCGAGGTCGAAATGCATCCTGGTGCGCATGCAGGGCTGCTTTTTCTCGTTCCAATTTAGCCAGTTCGTCCCATTTAATAGCTGCAGTGAGCTCACTTTGCGTGCGCAAGGCCTGAACGCTTTCGCGTTGCCGCTGTAAATCCAGTCTGGAGTGTTCCAGGACCTTATCATGGACTGACAGGTTCTGCGCATATTGTCGTTGGAGCGCATCTTTGGCACGGTCCAACTCGAGTTGGACTTCTTTGCGTTGCTGTTCCCGGTCCCTCTGCAGGTTTTCGCGCTCTTGCTGCAACTGTGCCCGTTCCTCCTCCCATAGCTGGCGTTCACGGGTCCATGCTTCTTGGGCATCTCGCAGTCGGCCCACTTCCTCATCCCAGTTTTCTTTCGATGGGAGAGGGAACAGATCCGGCTGGGAGTGCAGGCTTTCTTCGGACTCTTCGTCGTCTGGAAGCGAGACATCGGAGACACCGTAGCCACCGGTGGCTCCCTGGGGTGCAGTCGCTGACCCGGGATCAGGGGGGTCCGATCGGAAGGCGGTATGGACACCCCTCCCAATCCCAGGGTTAGTCCCAGTGTCCTTCGGACGGGCCCCAGTGCTGTGCCACGGAGGTTCTTTGGGAGCATCACCAAAATACGAGTCCAGGAATCGTTCAATGGACTCCTGGGTTGCCGCATGAAAGGTGGTCAGGCCCGTCTCCTCCATGACAGGTTGCATCTGAGGTTTGTAATCCATACGAAAACGGGTAGAGATCCGATCCACAGGCGCTCGATCCATAGACAGCGCCCCAAACGACTCATGTAAGTCCCCATGGTCGTCGTCACGTCCCTCGTTCCAACGGAGTAAAGGAAGACTCGTGCTGATACGAGGACGGGAAAGAGTCACCAGCGAGGCCCGTTCTCCCGCCGGTTCCTCCAGATCCAGAAGGGAAAGGTCGGAGCCCTCTTTGGGGGCTACCGCACCTTCCGCAGTAATATTCAACCTCTCCATGCCGAGACACCAGAGGTCCACTGCACTAGGGATATAGATGAATTAGGATTCCTGCCACAATGTAAGGAATTCCATAGAAGCAGAAATAAAAGGCTCTTTGGTGAAAAAAGACCGTTTATTCAGACATCTTAGAAAGCTCAAGTACACGCAGTGGCAGGAATGACACTTCCCGCCAGAAGCACAGGTTATAACTCTATTCATCCCATCCCCCTCCCTGCTTCCCATGGGAACGGAGACCTCATCTCCCGCGCAGAGATAAAGTCTCCGCCGATGAAGCTGGCCCATTGCCCGGGCTGTGGAATGTACTCAAGGTTAGGCGGCTGCCCTTACCATCAACACCATTGAAACCTTTACACTTTGCATGTGCTGACTAAAAAAGTAGCTCCTAAGAAAGGTAAACGTAAAGGATACACGCTATATATGCTAATCCAACGCATTCGGGACTCTTCTGGAGATGTTTAGGTTAATATCGTTTTGCAAATAGATTCCCTGCCACCCAAGCCTTTTAGTCCCTAAAAAATAAGAACCAACTCTTTCATATGGGAGAAACCAGGGCTATCGACTTCCAGGGGTTGCAGCTGATCTCAAGGGTAGCAAAGCTCTGAGCCTTCTGAGCACAGGTGTCCAATTGATGTTTCTCTCTCAGATAAAGTTATGTGGACTACCAGGTTTTATTTCATCCTCTGCCAGCATCGAAGCTGGTGTAATGATGTAAAACCGTAGTCCATAACATCTGGAGGGCCGCGAGTTTGACACCTATGCCTTAGAGAACATGGCTGCTTTGGAAGGTTGGCACTATGACATCATATCCCATTTATTTATTTATTTATTTATTTATTTATTTATTTATTTATTTATTTATTTATTTATTTATTTATTTATTTATTTTACTATTTCTAATTAG
Organism: Sphaerodactylus townsendi; assembly: GCF_021028975.2. Classification (NCBI taxonomy): domain Eukaryota; kingdom Metazoa; phylum Chordata; class Lepidosauria; order Squamata; family Sphaerodactylidae; genus Sphaerodactylus; species Sphaerodactylus townsendi. The sequence goes on from NC_059425.1 coordinate 186,732,660, forward strand.
ATACCTTTTATACCGCTTTATCCCCTCGGCGGGCTCAGCGGTGCACAACATATAAAATACAATATAAAATGATAGCATATAAAAGCAGTGATAAAAATTTCAATTCTTGTTCCAAATTTAAAAGTTCAGAAAGTCGAATTTAAGTTTAAATATAAAGTGGCGTCCAGCAATCCAATAACATAAAATCCCTCCCTCCCCACAGAAAAGGGGATTTGAAGCCCCTCCCCTCTCCATTGAAGCCCCTCCCCTCCCCAACCCCACCTTCCTCAGGCTCCACCCCCAAAATATCCAGGAATTTCCCAATCCGGAGCTGCCAATCCTAGTGGGAACAGATGTGCTGCACGGGCATCTTTTTCGGCACAGGGGCCAAACCGTCCTTGTATCCAGCTGGTGACAATAACGCGGCTGTTGCACGTTGGACCAGCTGAGCCCATTTTCAAGGCAGCCCCACAGAGCGTGTACTACCGTAATCCAACGTGAATGTCAGATCAGAAGTGGGATCCGAGCAACCCTGACTTTTGCTTCGGATTCGGTTTCGGGGAGGAAAGAGATTGTTCCCAGAGCGCAGGTTGGTGCCGGCTGCATTTTCAACCCGGACCTTTGAAGCACTCTTGGCCAGCGTCCTGGCTCCTTGGTCAGGTAAAGCGACGGCACGTACAAGAACAAAGAATACTGCCTATCCAGTAGAAGCAGGAAGGAAAGAAAGCAAGAGAGGGCGTAAAAGGTGCTTAAAGTACTTCCACTGCCAAGTACTTCTCTGCGGGCTCTGCTGGTAATTACCTAGTCATTGAAGAAATAAAACCTGGGGAAAATCAATTTCATAAAAAAATCAATGTTTTAAACAATCTGAAGGGCTCTCGTAATTTTTAAATCTCTCGACAAATGTATACATTCCGAGCCCTGAACACCTTCAAAGTGGAGTGCTCCGATAATTTTAAATTGTTCGGGACCAAAGGAGCGCACGAAGCAACCCGAGCTCCCAAGTGGAAGCAGCTTTAAAAATGTGAAGAACGCCGATCATTTTAAATATCGCTCTCTGACTAGCCTCCTCCTCTGTTCTGTATTTGGGGGGCGGGTGTTTTTTTTTCTTCATGAAAAACACTTTTCATCGCCTGTACGGAATTGCTCTTTATTTTGATTTTCCATCCGAAGCCACCAACAACTGTTTGTTTTAAAGATCGCTTTTTTAAAAAAACAAAAGAACCAAAACTTTACACTCTAAAATACACTTTTTTTACAGTTCTATCATTTTTTTACCTTTTTGTTTTTTTACAATTGAAACCCTCCCTGTCCTCAAAAAAAAACCCCTTACCAATAAATGAATGTGGCATTCTATTTTCAATTGCTCTGTAACAGATACGGGGTGCGTGCACGTAAATAATTTTCACGAGTGGAGTCCAACATTATCTGTAAGGGCTTTGAGACCTTACGTAATTAAAACGTGCCAATCCTCTTTCAAATTAGAAAAGCAAATGGTTACATATCGTAAGTAGATGCTTTTCATTCTAATGTCACTCGGGGCGATGACTGATGACATGCATTATTTTATATCAAAGGATGATGAAACAGGTATTACCAAAGGTAATCTCTGTAATGTCTGGGAAGGGATCTAAAGCCGCGGCACAACAATGAATGCGGTATTTAAAATGCAAACCCAAAGACATTATTATGGTTTTGATTTCTTATGCCGCAGCTTCGCCTGATCTCTTACATTACTGTGGCAGCACAAATGGTGTTTGAGGCTGTACTTGGTTAAGATAACAGACGAGGGAGGGAGGGAGGAAATACAAAGTCAGGGTTTTATCACTCCTCCGGTGACAATCTTGGTGTGAGGACTTTTTTCAACGCGTGCCATCGCAGGGTGCACCGAACGGAAATATATGGAAATCTTGGAATGTGCTCATTTCTAGCATGTAAAAGCCCTGCAGGATTCAATAGGCCATAAAGTAAAAATGTGAAGATAGCACATAAACCAGAGGTGGGATCCAGCAGGTTCTCACAGGTTCCCCAGAGTAGGTTACGAATTATTTGTGTGTGCCGAGAGGGGGTTACTAATTAAATTGGCGATTTTTGCTATCGATTTTTGCAGTCTTTAGTTAATTCCCTCCGCGAGAAAGTAGCTGCAGAACTTGAAGCAGTCTAGCAGGAGGTGCACCGGCGTGCGTGGCAGCCTGCGCCTGCGTGCATTCGTTTCCCGCCCAAGGACTGGCGCAGCGGCTGCGTCCTTGCCACAGCCCCGCCCCCGGAATGCCACGCCCCCGGAATGCCCGACCACGCCCCGGAATGCCCCGGCCAGTCCCATTGGCGCTACTCCACAGTTTGAATCCCACCACCATGGGAACCTGTTACTAAAATTTTTGGATCCCACCACTGACATAAACTAATCACATTAAGGGGACTTTCCAGATCCCATTGTTCTTGGCATTGTCTATGTAGTGCCGCAAATTCTAATAGCCAACCTATTCCTTCCACCTTCCTTTTCTTTCCAAACCTAGGGCAACAGTACAGATTCCTTGCAAACATTGGCAACATACAGGGTTTCCAACTCCAAACTGAAGGATTCCTGGAAATGAGGGGGGAGGGGTGGAGACTAGGGCTTGGTGACAGAGGAGTTGCCTCAGTGGGGCATCATGCCATAGAGTCCACCCTCCAAATCAGCCATTTTCTCAAGGGAAACTGACCACTTGAATCTGGAGATCAGTTGCAGCACCAGGGGGATCTCTTGGCCCCACCTACATTGCACCTACATTTCAGCATTGCACAGTAACCTCTCTGTTACTGTGGAGCAGCAGGGGAGTAGTGGTTACGAGGTTAAGAACAGGTGCGTTCTAATCTGGAGGAACTGGGTTTGATTCCCCGTTCTGCCACCTGAGCTGTGGAGGGTTATCTGGGGAATTCAGATTAGCCTGTGCACTCCCACACACGCCAACCTTGGGCTAGTCACAGTTCTTCTGAGCTCTCTCAGCCCCACCTACATCACAGGGTGTTTATTGTGAGGGGGGAAGGGAAAGGAGTTTGTAAGCCCCTTTGAGTCTCCTATAGGAGAGAAAGGGGGGATATCAATCCAATCACCTGGAGATTGACTGCCCGAGAGATCACCTGGAGATTGACCGCCCGAATAATAGTGCATGGCTCTTTTATAAGTGGCCGATGGAGGACAGGGAGGTAGGGAGGACTGGACACTTCATGTCCCTAGAAATGCAAAGGATGGAGAGAAAGAGAGAGAGAGATAATGTGTTCACTGAGCAATCAGACAGCTGTGCAGAACAACACAAAGATGGAAATCTCTGCGGTGCGCAATACTCTGCGGTGCACAAATGAAAGGGGGGAACAAGCATAACCCTACGAACCCATAATTAAGTACCTAAAAGGCCAAGAGTTTGTTCAATATCATAATTACAAGACACAGAAGGGTCCTACAGGATACTTTTTTGACCCTTAAAAACAGACGCATTTCAGCCAACTGGCCTTCCGAAATGGTTAAAATTAATGCAGTAACACCGTGGCCCTTTCCGTGCTGACACTTTAAAACATTTTCAGGCAGGAAATAAGATGTGCAGAGAAGCAGGGAAGAGTGGGAAACGGAGTCAATAGATCGCACAGCCAGAAAATTGCTTTAAAAGGGGATTCATTTAAAACATTTTGAGGCTGGAAATGAAAAGTTTTGGAGTAAAAACAATGCAGAAACGTTTTATTTCCAGCCTCAACATGTTTTAAAAGGTTTGCGCAGAAAGGGCCTTTGAGGCTAAGATCCAACTTCGCTCTGCTGTAGAAGCTAGTTGGGTGACCTTGGATCAGTTGCTCTCTTTCAACCAATAAAAGCATAAGAGGCAAATACGATGCTTTAGGTTTCAATTGAAGAGAAAAGTGCAGTGTAAATACCTAATTTATACCATATATTGAAGTCTTTGGCTCATTCCGCACATGCAGAATAATGCACTTTCAAACTGCTTTCAATGCTCTTTGAAGCTGTGCGGAATGGCAAAATCCACTTGCAAACAGTTGTGAAAGTGGTTTGAAAACGCATTATTTTGCGTGTGCGGAAGGGGCCTTTTTCAACCTTTTCTGTCTTGGGTTCTCAATATTCAACCTTTTTTTGAAGTTAGGTTAATAGAAGCCATAGAAATTACTCTTCTTGTGAAAAGTGGACTACCAAGGCTGTAAAATAGCTAAATACATTTTTAGATATTTAAATGTCTAGGTTTTTATTTTGTTTCAGTTCAAAAAATTCATGCTTGATTCCAGTTGTGCATCGAACAAATGTGAATGCTGGCAAACCGATAGCATAGCTGCTTCGTATAATCAAAGGGCTACCTATTTTATTAGTTGTAGAAAGTACTAGAAAGACAGCAATTCAGTCAGGCAATTCCTGTAAAGGGAAAAGGTTTGGCCCTGCCCACCCTTGGACACTAAAAATCATCTAGTGACCAAATACAACAGGGTTTCTCCTCCATACACCCTGACATCAACGGCCCAAACTAGCCCAGTTTTGTCAGATCTCAGAAGTTAAGCTGGGTCAATCCTGGTCATATGGTAGGCCACCAAGGGTTGAATCCCCACTACCACCTTAGCCAGGTTTCAGAACACAAACTAACCAGGTTTGAGGGATGACCTCCCCATTGCTTGCGTGGCAGATTCTGTTTCTGGTGCTCGTTCTCCCCATTAATCCGCGTTCCAGCAGGACCTGGTTGCAAGTGGCACAGACCCCATTAACACGGTTCAGAGCTGATCCAAGGGGAGGGATGAGGGTTGAAACCCTGACTCGTTTCCCGCCCTGGAGTGTGACACGGAATTCGGGCAACCAATCAGTGCTGCGATGCGCGTGCAGCCTATCCTTGGTTTCGTTTCTGCTTTTGCGATCGGCCAGCAGAAGGGGATGCAAGCGTTAAACAGTCAAACGTGTAACTTTGAATCGTTAATGGTTTACACAGGTAACGATTAACTGTTTGCACAGTTAAACAGTCAAACGTTAAACTTTTGCACGCTGTTTTTTTTTTATCACGCCCCTACAATGTACGTTTCCGCAGTGGGAAAAGGTCCCGCCCCATCAAGGCATGCCAGCCAATCAGGGGAGACCGGCGAAGCGAGCTCGCCTGGTAGTGGGGATTGCTAAGAGTTCTGCAACCGGGTGTGTCTGCTGTGTGCTCACTGCGGTGGGGAGGGAGAAACTCTGATGAAGAGGACACGGTTTCACAACAAACAGGTTTGGATCTGCGTGCAAATTTCAAGTGGGGATTCGACCAAGGTTGTCTGGGGCTGCTCCAGTTTGACTCACTAGTTTGACTCACATTCTTCTTGCCAGTCATGAGTAGGGAGATGATTATTTAGGGCAGGGTCTCCAAACTTTTCAGTATGAAGGCCACACTGACTATTTTACAAATATTTATGGGCCAATAAAAGAAAAATCAGCTTTATAACTTTTAACCATTTCCACAATGCTTTAATCTTATGCATGCATACCTGAGTGGAAATCTTATTGAAGCTTTGAGTAAACATGCACAGGATTAAAGTGCAAATATTTAGTTCTCAGTGAATTGTCCAGCCCAGATATGCACTGCAGAAGGAGACTCCCACGGCTGAATATTTCTCCAGAGATTTATTTTACTGCAAACAATAAAATGTTTCTATGCCCGAGCAAACTCTGCTATATGGCCCAAATATCCCAATAATCAGCTACTTGTGTATTCCCACTGCACTGTGCCTTATCTCATCAGATATCTGTATCTGTACCTTCTATGGTAGCACTATGACTTCTGCAGGATACTGAGTGCTCTGTGGTTTATTTCACAGCTCTGTACTCAGCTGGGGTTGTAGTTAAGGAACTTCTGCTGAGTAAAGAAGTGCACGTTTGAGTCTAGTGTCTTCCCTTTATTCTATCTATCTATCTATCTATCTATCTATCTATCTATCTATCTATCTATCTATCTATCTATTTATTTATTTATTGTTTAGATTTGTAGACCGCCCTATCCCCAAGGGGCTCTGGGCGGTGTACAACAACATCAACATATATCCAGTTTATAACAAAATGAACAATTATTACATGTACTAAAATCCATTAAAACCATTAAAACAGCGGTCGATACAACAATAACAGGCGTCCCGTAACCCAATTTATTAAAAAGCCTCCCCAAAAGGAGGGAACGGCCGGACTCCTCCTTAGGAGGGTAACGTAGATGTAAACAAAAAGAATGGTAAAAGTAAATGAGTAAAGGGGGGGGCGCCCTACTCAGCGACTGGACACTCCAAAGGCCCGGCGGAACAACTCAGTCTTGCAGGCCCTGCGGAATAAGCTCCCGCAGGGCCCGGTCAGCTGGAGGAAGAGTGTTCCACCAGGCCGGGGCCAGGGCTGTAAAGGCCCTGGCCCGTGTGGAGGCCAGCCGCATCATTGAGGGGCCAGGAACCACCAGCAAATTGGCCTCTGCTGAACGCAGAGGCCGAGTAGGAGCATATGGGGTAATGCGGTCTCTAAGGTATGAGGGTCCCAGGCCGCGTAAGGCAAGCAATGGCAAGCAATGGCGAGCCACTTTTGCCCTGACCTGAATGCCCTAGGCCCGTGGTAGTGAACCTCTGGCACTCCAGAGGTTAAGGACTACAATTCCCATCAGCCCCTGCCAGCATGGCCAATTGGCAGAGGCTGATGGGAATTGTAGTCCATAACATCGCCACCACTGCCCTAGGCTATTTTGAGCTTGTTGGGTTTTGGAAGCTAAGTAGGGTCCTTAGATGGGAGACCACCAAGCGCACCAAGCACATGCTGATGGCAACAGCATTTTTTCTAAATAAATTAGACCGACAGGTTGACATCCCATAACCTGCATACGATCTGCACGTGGATGGATCCTATACCGTTGGGTCCCCCCCCCCCACTGGATTAGGTCTTCCTACATGCTGCATATTTCTGAACAATAAAACAGGGGTCCTTGACTTTTCTAATCCTGCAGGAACATATGGAATCCTGACGCAGTGTGGTGGGCGTCACAACAAAATGGCTACCACAAAATGGCTGAAGCAGCAGACACAGCCAACCACAAAATGATCACCATAGCTTACCTTCCGTAACAGGGTGTCGATCCTTGTGTAATGGTGGTAGCTGCTACCAAAGAAATTTTTTTTATCTGCACTGCCAATCAAATCTCCAGTTGTCATTCAGAAGCCTTGTTGGGCAAAAGCCCTACTTGGCCCCGCCCACTTCCTTGAAGCAGTCTAGTAGGAGGTGCACCGGCATGCGTGGCAGCCTGCGCCTGCGTGCATTCGTTTCCCACCAAAGGACCGGTCCAGCGGCTGCGTCCTTGCCACAGCCCCGCCCAGGAATACCTCACTCGGGAATGCCCAGCCACTTCCCATCGCAGTGCTCCGCCCCAGCCCCACATGCCACGCCACTGTTTGAATCCCACCACCATGGGAACCTGTTACTAAAATTTTTGGATCCCACCACTGACCACATCTATAATCTTAGTACACCTTAAGGGAAGAACTTTATGCTCAGCTTTCTGGCAGCACAATTATTATCGCTGGAATGTCCAAGAATGTGTTGGGTAGAGCATCCAAGACAGTTTCAAAGTTCCCATGATAAGAGCCCTTCGTTTTCTTCACTCTGGTCTGGACAGTTCCAGTTTTTAGGTTCTTGCTACCTTCCAAAGAAGGCCAATTTGGTCCCGTCTACTAGGAAAGCCAAATTTCCCTCCCACTCTTCTCTGTCTGCTATTTTTCCTTGAAAATGTAGATCAGCCTCTTTTCTAACAATTGCAAGGGTGATGTCATTCCATACTCTGCAAACGAATATGTAACATGGACCCTGGCCAATCTTATTCACTGTGATGTGCCTCCAGTTTTAGATTCCTTTGCCTGTCCATTTCTCACTGCATGCGGTACAAATAATCCAGCTGTTAAATACTGTAAATAGCTACAATCTAACACTAACATTGAGCACCGTGGCTTCCTAGATTGGGTCAATCTGTCTCATGTCGGGTCTCGCTCTTGTCCTATCACATTTTTTTCTCAGCATTATTGCCTTTCAATGAGATACACTGAGACAACCTATTCCGTCCACTGCTTTTCACCACTGCTGCTGGTAGCAGAATCAACTGTGACCTCTAGAAGGCCGATCAATGAACACATGAAGCTTCCACATACTGAACCAGACCCTCAGGCCATCTGAGGGCACTTCTGCACATGCAGAATAATACACTTTTAATCCACTTTCACAATTGCTCGCAAGCGGATTTTGCTATTCTGCACAGTAAAACCCAGCTGCAAAGTGCGTTGAAAGTAGATTGAAAGTGCATTATTCTACATGTGCGAAAGTGCCCAAAGTCAGTATGGTCTATTCCTGTGGTGGTGAACCTTTGGCGCTCCAGATGTTTAAAAGGTCAACTATTGGATAGAGAGTTCTCTACCCTAATCACCGCAGCCAAGAAAACGTGTTCCGCCCTGTATTTTTCTCTCCCATTTGAACGGGGCCACTTGGCACACTACCTGTATTGTTTAATAAACCCCATTCAAAGGAGAGCCATAATGCTCGCCAGGTTTAATGTTATGCCCTCTGCCTTGTTGCATGGCAGATTTAATAAGCAAGAAAAGGCTTAAAGATTGTGCCCATGTAATGACGGCTCAGTTGAATCTCTGGCCCACCAATTACTACACTGTCTCAGATTCAAGGAAATCAGATCCAAGTATGTGAATCTTACTCCTTTACATTTACCCCATCTCCCCGATTTAATTAGATTACACTACTTGTTGGACAACCCTGATCCTTCTCTCTGTATGATAGTGGCAGACTTTCTCCTGGAAATTACCAAACGCCAGTAGATTTCCTTCGACCTAACATTTATTTCCTGTTTTGTATATGCTTTTTAATCTGTTTTTATTATTGTTGTACTGTTGCCTATGCCAATAAAGGCTTGATAATAATAGCACTCCAGATGTTATGGACTACAATTCCCATCAGTCCCCCAATTGGCCATGCTGGCAGGGGCTGATGGGAATTGTAGTCCATAACATCTGGAGTGCCAAAGGTTCGCCACCACTGCTCTATTCAGATTGGTAGCAACTGTCTAAGGTCTCAGGTCTTTCGCACCACCTTCTACCATATCTTTTAAACTAGAGATACCAGGGATTGAACCTGGGACCTTCTGCATGCTGAGCAGATGCTCTACCAACCAGCCATGGCTCTCCTATCAGGCAAGGCTTGATGGGTTCCCCGAATCAAACTGGAATCACATATTATTATGATAGCATTTCCATTGTTATCCTCAGTTCCATATTCAGCTGTTACCTTCAAGTTGGCTTTGCCTGGTGGAACACAGAGGTTTCTTTAGGAGTGAATCCCTCTCTGAGAAGCTACATCCCAGCGGAGCAAACTGAGAAGCTACATCCCAGCAGAGCTTCACAGCCAATGAGAGGACAGAGGCTGGGCAGGGGGAGAAAGCTGATTGGTTGTCATTGAGTTCAGAAATAAAATAAATACTGGAACTGAGGACACGAATCCTCAGTTCCAGCACCCTGTAGTTAGTGCGACATAAATCAATAAAATTCCTTTTCTAAAGCTAGTTTCGTCTGAGTGTGTTCAGCCTTTCAGGAATGCCATACTATGACAGGAAAGGGAGAGTAGGCATTCTGGGTATTTTGAACTAGGACGGGCAGAGACGCCAAGGGCCCTCAGGTCAGAGCGTTCAGACTGGGAGGAAGAACTCCAGTGAATTATATCTATATCCATCCATCCATCCATCCATCCATCCATCCATCCATCCATTCTATCTATCTATCTATCTATCTATCTATCTATCTATCTATCTATCTATCTATCTATCTATCTATCTGTCTGTCTGTCTGTCTGTCTGTCTGTCTGTCTGTCTGTCTGTCTTCTACCTACCTACCTACCTACCTACCTACCTACCTACCTACCTACCTACCTACCTACCTACCTACCTACCTACCTACTTACCTATCACAATCAGCTCTCAGCTGTGAGCCAGAGGTTCAAGGGTACCAGGAACCCACTGAGAAGCCCCATCCTCTTCCAGTCCCCCTCATAGTTTCCCTCCAGCAAAAAAGAAGGCTGAAGCATGGAGCAGGCAAAGGAGCACAAGCTTGGCATTCTGGGACAAGTACACACAAGATGAAGATGCTGCACTGAAGTCCAGGCAGTTTCCCAGGGCTCCCAGCAGGAATGTGTGGTACCAGCGGCTTTCTTGTCATTCATTGGTTCAGTCTGACTCATTGCTGGCTCCTCCCATCCCACTCAGGTTTCAATAGATGCAGGAAGCTGCCTTATACTGAATCAGGCCCTTGGTCCATCAAGGTCAATATTGTCTACTCAGACTGGCAGTAGCTCTCCCGGGTCTTTATACAGGCCTTTCACATCCTACTGTGTGGTTCTTTTAGCTGAAGATTGTGGGGATCGAACCCAGGACCTCTTGCATGCAAAGCAGAAGGTCTTCAATGGAGCTACTATCTTTCCCCACATGGCTCAGTGCAGGGAGTTCCAACCATCCAGCTTCGAAAGCTAGGGGTCCGCTCCAGCCAGTCTTGATCTTGACTGCCCGCTGAGATCTCGGCTGCCCACTGAGATCTCGGCTGCCCGCTGAGATCTCGGCTGCCCGCTGAGATCTCGGCTGCCTTTTTGCCTAGCTTCCCAGGTAGAGAGCAGGACAGCCCAGAATAACAGAGGACACCTGTCTTTGCTGTTTTGCATTGCTGAGAACACACCCGGAAAGGACATTACGCATCCTGATGCTGAACATGGCATTAAAAATGTCTCTCTGCTTGCAACTGCCTGTTTTATTGGGCTTGCATCGTATTAGTGTCATATAAGTACTTGATTTCAATATAGCAATATGAAAGTGCACATGTAGTTTCACTTCTATATCACATTAATACTAAACTGCTGAACATGGTAGTAATATAAAACGAATGTGACAGAGTAATACAAGTAAGAGACGATGTAAAATTCCTAGTATTCTAGGAACCTATTAGGGGGAACACAGAACTCTTAGAGCATAGGTGTCAAACTCGCGGCCCTCCAGATGTTGTGGACTACAGTTCCCATCATCCCCTGCCAGCATCATGCTGGCAGGGGATGATGGGAGCTGTAGTCCATAACATCTGGAGGGCCATGAGTTTGACACCTGTGTCTTAGAGGATCTGGAAGCTCCTGTTTTATCTTTACCTGGTTTTAGCCCAAAACGTTTTATTTCCTGCCTAAAAACATTTTATTTGAAGGAGGAGGAGGTGGAGAACTCCTTACCCTTCCCCCCTCACAACAAGCACCCTGTGAGGTAGGCGGGGCTGAGAGGGTTCAGAAGAACTGTGACTTGCCCAAGGTCACCCAGCCGACATGTGTGGGAGTGCCCAGGCTAACCTGAATTCCCCAGATAAGCCTCCACAGCTCAAGCGGCAAAGCGGGGAATCAAACCTGGTTCCTCCAGATTAGAGTACACCTGCTTTTAACCACTACGCCGCTACTGCTACGTCATTTGCATGTTGTTCCCTAGTGATTCTTTTTTGAAAATGTTTTAAAAACATTTTCACTTGCTGTGCAAGCTCTTTAAAATGTTTCCTACACCTCTCCGCAATCCCCAGACTTCCTCATCAGCACTATTTTCTGAGCGGGTGCTGGCTGTCTCACACTGTATTTCAATTAGCTTTTTTTTTTTAAATTTTGGGGGGGTCATGTCTGCATCACTTCAGACACAAATCCTAGAGAAGTGCAGCACAAGGCTTCAAGATTTCACAGCTATAAATCTAAGAAGAAGTGTAAAAAATGACACAACCACAAAATGGCAGCCAGGAAACATTTATGATTATTGTTCACTGCCCTAAGCCCTTCAGGGGAGGGCAGTCCAAAAGCTTAAAATAGATAGATAGATAGATAGATAGATAGATAGATAGATAGATAGATAGATAGATAGATAGATAGATAGATAGATAGATAGATAGATAGATAGATAGATAGATAGATAGATAGATAGATAGATAGATAGATAGATAGATAGATAGATAGATAGATAGATAGATGGATAGATGGATAGATGGATGGATGGATGGATGGATGGATGGATGGATGGATGGATGGATGGATGGATGGATGGATGGATGGATGGATGGATGGATGGATGGATGGATGGATGGATGGATGGATGGATGGATGGATGGATGGATGGATGGATGGATGGATAGATAGATAGATAGATAGATAGATAGATAGATAGATAGATGGATGGATGGATGGATGGATGGATGGATGGATGGATGGATGGATGGATGGATGGATGGATGGATGGATGGATGGATGGATGGATGGATGGATGGCCTAAGACATCACAGACAAATGACAGGAAGGAGTACCCAGAAATACAACCCAACCAGGGAAGGCCAGGACCTTATACAGGAAATGCAAGTTGTGATGAACAAACCCAGAGTCATGACTATGGCGGCATCTTCTCCACCACCTGACTCCCCATCCTGACGCTCATCACAGTGTGCCTGCAAAGGCATACCAGAAGCATCGCCCGCTGGCTGTCTATGCACGTGTGCTATCAGTGTGTATTGAGGAGCAGCAGCCACTGCAATGCTACCTCGAATGGGCTTTGTTATGCAGTGGGTGGTGGGTGGAGTTTGATGGCTCACCCAAGGGTGCTGACCCAATGGGTTGATAAAAGAGCGGCCGTGAATCACCATGGCCACAGTTGCTGCCTGGGAAGGGCAGGAGAAAGTCCCAAGCATCTGCCCTAGTAAGGGCGGATGGGGGTGCCTCCCAGCCATGCCCCTTGAGGGCAAGCCCGATGTCACCCAGGGGAGGCCAGGCAGAGCCTACAAAAGGCTGGGCCAGCCTTTGTCCCGACCATGTGCTCTGGCTGGCTAGCAACTTGTCCACCCACGTCTCCCTTTAAGGTTTGATGATGTGTTAATGCATGCTTCCTTGTCATAGCCATTTGGCGGTTTGGCGCATGGGAATTGATCTGAGGGGCCGGGGGAAGGAAGCTAGGGAGCTACCCCCCCACCCCCATTTGGGTATGGAATGCTACAGCAAGAGGCCGACCACCCAGCTGAGCATCACAGCGAAGCTCCAGGAGGAGGCCGACCACCCACTGGTGCTTCGCGGCAAGGGCATCCGTTCAGCCACCAGGGCGGCGGGAAGAGCGGGTTGCCCAGGAGGAACCCCCGAGAAGGGGCTGCCCAGTGTTCAAAAGCAGATCAAAACCCCATGCTTCACCTCACGCTTCTTACTGCACAATAAATGGTTGGCTATGGCCAAGTAATTACCTCACAATCACCAACTATCTTTAAGAGTGCAATGTCAACATTAGCCCAAATAAACTCAAAAATACACACGTTGCACTCTGGCTGTGTCTAAATCTTATATATTAATCTTATATATAATTGAGCAACTCAACACTTCTATTTGTATTTACATTTCCTTATTTCTCTGACAAGGTTCTTAAAAATACAGCATAAGTCTCAAAGAACTGATGTCTGAGCATACTGGCATACTGAGGAAGACGCACGAAAAACGTTCTATACGCGCGAGATGTTTCTATGTAGAACCTACAGAATTGATACATGGACTATATGGAACTGAAGTTTTGTTTCTGAATAGAGAATTGAATGGACTAAGTGATTATTTATGTTTAGTTATAAGAGTTGGAAGACTTATGCTGTATTTTTAAGAACCTTGTCAGAGAAATAAAGAAATGTAAATACAAATAGAAGTATTGTCAAAGGCTTTCACGGCCGGAATCACTTGGGTGCTGTGTGGTTTCCGGGCTGTATGGCCGTGTTCTAGCAGCATTCTCTCCTGACGTTTCGCCTGCATCTGTGGCTGGCATCTTCAGAGGATCTGATGTTGGGAAAGCAAGTGGAGTATATATCTGTCCAGGGTGTGTGGGGAGTGTCCAGGGTGGGTGGGGAAACCTTGTCTGTGAGTAACAAAGGCGGCAACCAGGTCAATAGTTGAGGGGATCTGAATAGAAGTATGAGTAACAATGAAGACTATAGCCTGGGAGTAACCCTGTAGATAGCAAGGTCACTGGTGGGAGCATCTGAATAGAAGTATCCTGGCCTTTGTTTCTTTTGTCTATGGTCATCCTGTGTTTGTGTGGAGCTGGTTTGACACAGTCTTGACCCTAGTATTTTTCAACACTGGCAGCCAAGTTCTGTTCATTTTCAGAGTTTCTTCCTTCCTGTTAAAATTGTCCATGTGCTTATGGATTTCAATTGCTTCTCTGTGTAGTCTGACGTAGTGGCTTTCAGAGTGGTCCAGAATTTCTGTTTTTTCAAATAATATTCTATGTCCAGGTTGGTTTATCATGTGTTCTGCTATTGCTGATTTTTCTGGCTGAAATAGTCTGCAGTGCCTTTCGTGTTCTTTGATACGTGTCTGTGCGCTGCGTTTGGTGGTTCCTATGTAGACTTGTCCACAGCTGCATGGTATGCGATAGACTCCTGCAGTAGCTAGAGGACCCCTCTTATCCTTTGCTGAACGTAGCATCTGTTGAATTTTCTTAGTGGGTCTGTAGATTGTTTGTAGGTTGTGCTTCTTCATCAGTTTTCCTATGCGATCAGTGGTTCCCTTGATGTATGGTAAGAACACCTTCCCTCTAGATGGCTCTTTATCTTTGTTCATGTGGCTTGTTCTTGGTCTTGCAGCCCTTCTGATTTCTGTATTAGAGTAACCATTAGCCTGTAGAGCCCTGTTTAGGTGATTCAATTCATCTTGTAGGAGGTGAGGTTCACAGATTCTGTTTGCGCGATGTACCAAGGTTTTTATGGTGCTCCTTTTTTGCCCTGGATGGTGATTGGAGTTTTTGTGTAGATATCTGTCTGTGTGAGTAGGTTTTCTGTATACTGTGTGTCCCAATTGCTGGTTTGGTTTGCGGATGACTAAAACATCTAAAAATGGTAGTTTTCCTTCATTTTCTTTCTCCATAGTAAATTGGATGTTTGGGTGGATCTTGTTGATATGGTCCAGGAACTTGTTTAGTTCTTCTTCTCCGTGGCTCCAAATGGTGAATGTGTCATCCACATAACGGAACCATATGGTGGGCTTTTTTGGTGCTGTTTTCAGGGCTTGCTTCTCAAAATGTTCCATATAAAAATTAGCTATTACAGGGCTAAGAGGGCTACCCATGGCTACCCCATCTTTCTGTTCATAGTATTCATTATCCCACTGGAAGTAGCTGGTAGTGAGACAATGTTGAAACAGGGCTGTGATGTCTTTTGGGAATTTCTGGTTAATGAGTGTCATGGTGTCTGCTATGGGGACCTTGGTGAATAGGGACACCACATAAAAACTGATCAGTTTGTCATTGGGGTTGAGTTTGAGTTTGCTGATTTTTTCA